>NW_004955573.1:530133-532774 GCF_000276665.1 Chinchilla lanigera
CGGCCCGCGCTCCGTCCCGCCGCAGGGCTCCCCGGAGGCGGCCTCCCGGTGCGGCTGCACCCCGGGGCCGCCCCCTCCGCCCGACTCATCTTTGAGTGGAGGCGGCGGGGCCGGCACCAGAAACGGCTCCTTCTCCGCCGCCATCTCGATCATTTCCTCCCCTTATTCCGTCCCAGTCGGAGGGTACGGGGATGGGGGGATCGGGGGCTTAAGCCCCCCTGCCTGGACCGCGTTCCCTTCCCCCCTTTCCCGAGTGCGCGCGCAGCTCTGCTCCACTCGCCTCGCGCCCAAGCGCTCTCCCCCTCCCCGAAGCGCGCCCCACTCGCCCGCGAGACCAAAACAAGATGCCCGCGAGACCCGGACAACCCGAGGAATCAACCGCGCGTGCGCCGACCCCTTTCTCCGCCACCACTACCACTCCGCCGCGAGCGCGCACGGCTAGCGCGCGTTCCTCTCGCCCCCGGACCGCGCATGCGCACTCCACCACCACCCTGGCTGCGCGCGCATCCGAATGCGAACCAACTTAACGGCTCCGGGAGTTTAAATATAGCCTCCCTTTAGCCCCCCACCAGAAGCCCACCACCCAAAACGGACACCCTACTTCCCTTTGCAGCTATGTCCGGCCCTACTGATCTCCTTTGTCTCTGCCGCGCGATCCCACCCACCGTAGGCGGGGGACGGGGAGCTGGTGTGAAAAGGTCTCCTTGACACCCGACCCTTGTTCCTGAGGAATGAGTCTCAGCGGTCTCCGCCCGGCTCTAAACCCAACAACCTCCCTACCCCGCCTCCTTCCTCCCCCTAGTGGGCAGCGCCTGCGCACAGTGCCCCTTTTGGGCTTACGCGGGTAGAGGCAGCACGTGCTGAAGATGACGCTCCGCCCTCCGTCTTGGGGGCGGAACTGCTACGTCGCTTCCTCAAATTTGGTATACGCTGTGTGCGTCAGCACGATTCGGAGGGGTGTGACCTCCCAGCGAAAGGGGCGGACCTCATAAATTATTCAGGCAGGACCCGTTCCCCCGCCTCTGCTCACTTACTTAGAGCTTTTTTAAGGGAGTGTAAGGGATGAACTTTAACGGAAGGGAAGGAACGGGGTGTACTGACCGTCTTCCTACGAACTGTTCCCAGTAAAATACGGTAGATCATTTAAACTCATCCCCTCGGAAATATCTGCTGAATTGAAAAAAACACCAAAACTGCTAAGGTTGTCCAACTTCCTCTTCTCCGAAATGGCTGAGTCGTTCTCTGGCTCCTGCGCGATCATTCCCGATTGTGATCACCTGGGTACACCACGCTTTCCTCTGCCTCCGCCCACCATCCAGATCCTGCCCTGCGCGCGAGCCCACCCGTCCGCGGCTCCCAGCTGCTCTCCACCGTCACCCGGTTGACACGGGCCCTCCAGATTCGAGCGGCGGCTTGAGGCTTCCTTATATAAGAGCGAGGGCGGGCGGGGAAGGGGATTCTGCCCGTTTTTGAGGCCACTGCTTCGGCTAATGGGAAGAAGCAGTGAATGGACGCCGTTTCTCCGGGGTGACGGTTGGCCTGGTCGCCCGGCTGAGAGTGTAGCTGACAGCAGTAGAAGCGAGAGTTGGGCTCAAGATCGTCTCAAATTAGACTGGAATAAAGGCGTGAAAGAGACTAGAAAGAAGACTAGGACTCAGCATGGAAAAAGAAAGGAAAAAGCAGTCTAGTGTGGACAGAGGAATTAGTGAAATAAGGTAGTTCAAGAATAATCAGGCGCTGGCCCTGCCGCCTAAATAGAAGCGAAGCCAACGAGCATCACGGGATTTGTAGTCTTGAGTCATTTCTCAGAAGATAACGGAAATGGTCCAGCTGCGCAAATGCAGACGCGGGCGTCCAGGTGCGCATGCGCCCCGACTCGGAGCACGCCGCGGGGGCGGAGCTTGTCAGCGTCCTCGCGCCTCCTTCTAGTGGCGGGAAAAGTAGATCGAAGTTGGAAGTTTGCAGAGTCGCTGCAACAGCTCAGGCTGCTCCTCGCCTGTAGGTCCTCCTCGCCCCAGAAGGTAGTTGGCTTTTCTTTGGTTGGAGATAAAGGTTCAAGGTGCGGCTAATTCTGGTACCTGTTGCCTGAAGAAAATAAACTTTCTCTTCAGGGCAACAACCAGCTCTTACCCCTCCTGAGAACCGCTAACCAACTCGCCGCCACAAACAAAGAGAAATAACCCAGTGTCGGAGGGGTGGTGAGGGACGTTTCCTCACGGCGAGTTCTTGGTGGGGAAGAGAGGCCGAGGAGCCGCCATTTTACGGTCCAAGAGGAGGTGCGGACCTCACGGTCAAACCTCAGATTTTAATTGTCCCTAAGAGTTTTTTTGAGGGATGAGGGGGAAAATGGGAGCCTGCCAGAGATTCTTCCCGTTGGGTTTCTTGGTGGATTCGGGCATTTATAGCTCCAGACCTTGACCCCCTTTGGGGGGAAATGATGCGGCGTCGGGGAGGTCCAGGGGGCCTCTTCCTTTCATTTTTGGTGCCGGAGGCCGGGAGATAGCTCAGTGGCACAGCGCCTGCCAGGCAAGCTCGAGGTCCTGAGTGCAATTCCCAGTACCAAAAAAAAAATTCTAATTTGTGGTACTGGAGATTGAACCCAGGGCCTTCACACTGAGGTACTCCCTAACCCCCCCTTCCC
>NW_004955573.1:533209-564666 GCF_000276665.1 Chinchilla lanigera
TTTTTTTGGTTTTTCTCCACTACCGGGAACCGAACTCACGACCTTGCGCTTGCCAGGCAGGCGCTTTGCCGCTGAGCTAAATCCCCAGCGCCCCCCCTCTTTTGAGATGGGGTCTTGCTATGTTGTTTAGGCTGGCCTCGAAGAGGATCCTTCTGCCTTAGGATCCTGAGTGCTGGGATTCAAGGTGGGCGCCACCATTCCTGGCCTCTAGCTCCTTTTAAAAGTTACTATTATTATTATTATTTGGTACTGGGATTTGAACTCAGGACCTTGTGCTTGCCAGGCAGGCGCTTGTGTCACTGTGCTCTATCTCAGCCCTGTATTTGATTTTTTGAGACAAAGTCTAGTTATGTAGTCCAGGCTGTTCTCAAGCTCCCAGGATCCTCCTGCCTCAGCTTCCTGAGTGCTGGGATAACAGGAGAGTGCCACCATGCCTGGCTCCTAGCCCCCTCCTTTTTAAAAATTTATTTATGTATTTATTATTTCTGGTTTTTTGAGATAAAGTCTCATTATGTAGTCCAGGATGGTCTCGAGCTTGAAGCTATTCTCCTGCCTCAGCCTCCTGAGTGTTGGGATTACAGGTGTGTGCCATCATGCCTGGCTGTATTTTTATTTTGTGACAAGGTCTCGCTAAATTGCCGTGGCTGGGCTTGAACTTGCGAGCCCCCTTCCTTCCTCAGCCTCCCATAGTGCTGGAATTATGGGCATGCATCACCATGCCAGATAAGACACACTTCTTTTTAGCGAAAACCACTTGAAAGGCTGGTCTTAGGTCTGGGGCAGTGCCCAAAATCGATAGTGTAAGTCGTTGCTAAAAAAAAAAGGATATAAAATGTCAAGCATGTACATCATTGGGCTTGTCTGCACTCCGAACCAAGAAACTTTATTAGGAATTAACTATTTTATTTGATGTGGTAGGTATTGAACCCAGGGCCTAGACAAGCACTATACCACTGAGTTACTGCCCCGACCCTACCATGAATTTGTAAGCTTCTGATAGTAAATAATTTTGTTATGAGTAGTGAGGGTAACTGGAACCTTTCTCTCTCTCTCTCTCTCTCTCTCTATATATATATATATATATATATATATATATATATATATATATATGTATTTGGTTGTGTTAAAAGTTTTAAATCAGGCTTGCAGAATGCATGTGCAAGAAAGAAAAGAAAACCACTACTGTTGAGGCCCAAAAATAAAGTGTTCACATGCTATTACACTTTAATTCGGAAAGAAAATTAGACTCTGTCCTTCAAGGAGCTCTTAAATATACCTCCTTCCCATGGAGGGGATCTATATCCCAGCCCATCTTAAGATGAGGTCTTCCTAAATTGCTTAGAACTTGTGATCCTTCTGCCTCAGCCTCCCTCAGCGTGGGATTACAGGCGTGCACAAGGAGCACCTGGTTTAAATATAATCTTTAACAAAATGTTTTGCGGCTTAGGGAGTCTCTAGTAAAGGACAGTACTAAGGGATTTACTTAGTCTAAGGAGTGGAGGAACAATATAGAAGGAATAACTGCAGTTAGGAGGGGGAAATCTTCGTTTTGTTTTGTTTTTTGTTTTTTTGAGACAGGATCTCACTATGCAGTTCAGGCTGGCCTTGAGCTCACTTTGTAGCCCAGGCTGGTCTCGAACTCATAACGATCCTCCTGCCTCAGCCTCCCAAGTGCTGGGATTACAGGGGTGCACCACCACGCCTGGCTCAGGAGGGAGAAATCTTAAAGGAGTAATTAATTCTTTGGGAACATACTGGCAAGACTGAATTGAATTATTTCACTAGATCAGGTCATTAACTTTTTGGTGTGAGTCCTTTTATACTCTTAAAATTTACAGAGGTCTCCAGAGAACTTTTATGTGGTTTGTATCTGTTGATAGTAGCATTAAAAATTTAGTGGGTGTGAGCCGAGGTCTACTTCAGACCCCAAACTTGCTGTTGTGTTAATAAATCTTTCTGCCTCTGCAAATAACAAAATTAAACTGAGAAAAATGTATTTATTTGGAAATAATGATAAATTCATTACATATTAGCATGATGTTTTTATGATAAAAGGTATTTCCCTAACCAAAGAACGTTTAACATGAAAAGTTGCACTGTTTGACATTTTTGTGAATCTCATGTCTGGCTTAATAGAAAACAGCTGGATTCTCATCTGTTTCTGCATTCAGTTTGTTGTGATACCTTGTTTTGGTGGAATTATGTGAGAAAATGAATCTTATTGTGGATATGTAGTTGGAAAAAGGAGGGAACTCCTTTTGGGCCACATTTTGAGGACTTCTGGGCTGGTTTGGTGGTAGTCTTCACGCTGAGCTATCACCTCCCCCCAGTTATTTTGAGAATGGTGTCATTGCTAAATTGCCCAGATTTCAGTATTTGTTATTGTGGAATAAGGAAATTAATCTGAAACAGGGAGGAGGGCTATCTTGAATTAATAGATAGTGAAGTCCTGGATATCGCTTCTCTCTTGATCAGGCAAAAGTAATGTTTTTCATCACATAGAAATATAGTCAAGAAGGCAGAAATATAGTTAGGAGTTCCAGGCAGAGAGAGTCCCGAACCCAAGAAGATAGGGAGATCAGTTTAAAATCATGTTTAGTCTGAGGCATAGCAGTTAATGTCTTTTTAAAATTTTCTACCAAAGGCAAAGCATACGTCATTTCTGAGCTGAACGATGGCAACACTACAGAAGGAAGGTGAGCCAAGACCTGCGGGGAGTGGGGGGGGAGTGGGGGTGGTGGTTACTTTGTATATTTTTCTCATTTACCCCTTCTGGACATCCTTCCCACCAAGAGGCAGTTCACTTCATGTATATTTTGTGTCTGCTGTGTTCAAATTATTACTCTCCTGGATGCTTTGAGAAAAGTATGGCTTAGAAAAAAATCCTGCTCAAGGAATGGATGAACTCATAAGGAAAAAAAAAGAAATTTAATGTCTGTGGCGTAAAGTTGAATGTGGTGATGCTACCAGAGAGGTGCAAAATATGGAAGCACAAAAGAAATAGATACTACTGTATCTGGGAGGATCAGTATAATTTTCATAGAGGAGGTGGCATAAGAATGGGCCTTGAATAATTTATAGATTTTTGACTAGCTTTTTAGCTAATTTCTCATAAAATGTTATCCAAAGTTAAAATGAGCAAATTATAAAAATTGCACACATGAGTAATTTAGCTTTCTATGTGCTTACATTTATCACCTTTAAATTACTCAGTGGTTTCTAAACCTGGCAGTTTATCAGAACCAACTATCCTTATAAAATTGTAGATTTCTGGGCTTCACTTCAAACTACTACTTCATAATCTCAGGAGGCCTGGAGGTAGGTGGAGTAGGCTGGAAGAAACCTAGGAATCTGAATTTGATAAAAGCTCTTTCCTTATAATTCTGACATGGCCTATCAATAGCAGTGTTTGTCAACCTCTGTTAGACTGTGTATCATGAATTCCGTCTGATAAACATTTCTTTCAGAATGTGGAAAGGGACCAAAGAAAACCTTTGCCCCACCTACACAAAAATTGCATAGCATGCTGCCTTGCCCTCCTGATTTACCCAAGGAGGCTCTGGGGATCGGTTCCCCAGAGGCTGAGGCCAAGCCAAGCCAACCAAAGTTAGAGAAGAAGAAGGCAGCCACAGAGAAAGGTCCAAGCCTTGGCCGTGAGAAGAAAAGAAAGGCTCAAGACAGTAAGCCTGGAGAGAAGAATGGAAAGGTACAGATCACACTGATGGGCTCTTGTAGGACAGTTCCTTCTCCTCTGCCTCCCTGCCAGGCTAGACAAACAGAAGCTTTTCATGCTGGGGAAATTCATCCTGTAGTTTTCAGTTTTTGTTTCTTTTGTTGAACTTCCTTTTTCTTCTCAGAGGCATAACATTTTTTGATGAAAGCATTCAGACAGAAATAATGGGATGAGTGGGGTAGAGATGGGAGTAGAAGTAGACAGAGACTTCATAAATGCTTTCCTCTCCTTTGACTCCTTCATTCCAGGAGAGCTTGGATGGAGGTTATGGTCTCCTGAGGTATAGTGACTTTATGCTTTTAGTCTTGTGAACCTCCTGCTGCAGCAGAAGAGATAACTATGAAAAAAATAAGCAGTTTTCCTTCTTACCCGTGTCTTTGCAGGAAAAAATAATTCTTACCAATGCTGAATTTGAGGAGATTGTCCAGACTGTGCTACGCAAGTCCCTCCAGGAGTGCTTGGGTATGGCCTGTGGTGGGAGAGAGAGGGTTTCAGTTAGGCAGAGTGACTGTTGTAAGAGGGGCGGTGTGAGTTTGACAGCTTCCCTCCTCCTTTCCCATCTTCCTAAGTAAGGAAATATTAGATGAAACTCTGAAATATTTCATTCCCAAAAACAGGACTGTAGCTAAATCACCATAGATAAAGGGTGTAGATTTTTAAAAAGCAGATTACATTGACCTCAGGGTAAATAGTCTCACCTACACTTTTAAATGCAATTTTATTTTTATATTTTTTACAGTGTCCTTAGAAAAGATAAATTGCTTCCCAGATTTGAAGGACTTAGTCTTCATCTCCTCTTGTATATTTGTGTGTTTAAGAACTGTATAGTATAGGCCTTGAGTCCTTCTCCATAAGGTCATGAGGCCAAGTATAATGACATCTCAGTCATTCTTAGTGTACTTCTATTCCTAGAAGGAGTTTGAAGAAAAATGATACACAATGCAGAGCATAATTTTTTATATATACAAAATAAAATTATTATCTGGCTGTCATGAAATGAGGAAAATAAATCAGGAAAGGCTTGCAGGAAGATCTAGACTTGTAGTTTTTCCTGACTTTAAAGGTTCTATCATATGGTAAGAGGCCAAAGAGGTAGGTTCTTCCAGGCAACAAAGAAGAAATACTTTAATGAACTGTCATAGTAGAAAATAATGGGGTACTGTAGTTGTTTTCTTTTTATGCTTATAGTGTTTTGTTTTGGGAGGGATGGGATCTGGCCTTGATTTTGCAGAGACTTCCTGTGTAAAGCCAACAGTGTGTATCCAGTCAGACAAAGAACCAGGAATTGTTGCTTCTGCTACTGATAATGATAATGCCAATGGGTAAGTTGACCACAGAGAGGCATGTAGAACACAGGATTCGTAAATGGTGATGTATGTGTCATATTTCTATTGATTTTTCTCAGCTCAAGGAAGAGAACTGTTTGGGCTGGGGGAAAAATAAGCAAGTAAATGGATAAAATGACCTCAGGAGGCCTTAGTGAGCCTAGAATTCTTTGTTTTTGGTGCTACGGATTGAACTTGTACCTAGCCCCAAACCTAGAATTTTTTTTTTACCTTTGAGTTCTTTCAGAAGATTGGTACTGATGTTTCTCCCTTTTAACTTTTCCTTTAAAATATATCATTTTCAGGGAGAAGGTAATGGTACCTCACGCACCAGAGATTTCAGCTTTTCTGCAAGATGCAGTTACCCCTGAGATGAGGGCGTCTGAGCCAGGCCAGGCAATTGCTGCACCCTCTGAGAAGAAACTTCGTAGACTTTACTTAAGCAAAAGAAAGAAAGAGGCTCGTGAGTATAGTTAAATATACTTTGATTCCTGGCTCAAGTACTTAAGACATTAGAGAATGGGATAATGGGCAGGCCAAGAAATTTCAGCTCAGGGCTTACAACTCTTTGACTGTGATTCCTCTTCTTTTACCTGCCTATGAAGACTTCATCTTGCCACTTTATCATGTTTTATTTTTATCTTCTCAGAAGATGAAAAAATGGAGACACCCCAACATGGACATGAGCATGGACAGACAAACCGACGGGAGGATGTGATTCAGAATCGAAAAAGAAAGAGCAATGGTTTTAGTGAGTTTAGCCATGGTTTGGAACACCTAGCTGGGCTGAGAAATTGAGATGAAGACGGAAGCAGGGGTTAAAATGTTATAGAAAACACTGCAAGGTCTGTAATTTATCTCTCACACCTACGTGTTAGAGGGTGTATTACTGAGGGAGAGGGAGAAATATTTTATCTATTCAGTCATTTGTTCACACCATCCATAGTTACTGGGTATCTGTTATCTACCAGACATTCTAAATGGTGCCCAGGAAGAAAACCAAAATGAGACCTGAAAGGTAGTGGAAAAAGTAGGAGAGTGCGATATCACAGATGCCAGGAGAAGAGAATTTTAAGAAAGATGGAGTAGTCAGCCATCGCAGATGTCACCCTAGAAAAGCCAAAGAGGATAATGATTTGAAAATGCTCAAGTATATCACAAATAGGACGTTATTAAGGTCTTGGTTATAGCAACTACATGGATTGCTAAGGGTGAGTGGCAGGTTATCATTAGGTGAAGGGTAAATACTTTTTCAATTAGTCTAGACATGAAAAGAAAGAGGAATAAAATGGTACGTAAAAGGGAGTTGTAGGAGAGAATTGTTTTCTTCTTACAACTTTCTTTTAAAAAAAGAGGGCTGGTGGTATATGTGGGTAAAGTTCTTGCCTAGCATTTGCAAGCCACTAGGTTCCACCCACAAGACTGCAAATAAAATAAAAGATAAGAGAGTGAAAAAAGAGAGCAGTTTGGGTGTACTGATATGCCAAGGGAAGTAGATTTATAGAGAGGGAAAGACTGAAGAGATAGGAATGGGAAGAGATTCAGAGGTTTTATTTTCCTCAGAAAAAAGGGCACCTTAGCTATTAATACCGAGTGGAGAGACTGTAAGGATATACTATATATGCATTCATTTGTTCTTTAGCTTGCTTTTTCTTTTTCTTTGGTGCTGGGTTTTGAATCGAGGGTTCTACCACGAAGCTATGTCACCAGCTCTTTATTCTAACAATAGGGTTTGTTTTTTTTTGTAATCTTTTTGAGACAGGGTCTCGCTGTGCAGTTCAGGCTGGCCTTGAGCTCACTTTGTAGCCCAGGCTGGTCTCGAACTCATAATGATCCTCCTGCCTCACCCTCGTGAGTACTGGGATTACAGGCATGCGCCACCATGCCCAGCTTAACAATAGTTATTAATGCCTTATATTATGTCCTAGGTGTTGCAGTAGTTGCTAGAAGATGAGCAAATTTGATAGCCCTTCCTTTTAATTTATTTTTTGTTTTGTTTTGTTTTTCTGGTACCAGGAATTGAACTCATGACCTTGCACTTGCCAGGCAGGCGCTGTGCCGCTGAGCTAAATATCCAGCCCCCGCCCTTCCTTTTTAGAATTTACAGTTTAGTGTATAAACAGCTAAGAAACATACAAAATAATCAAGGTGATACTGGGAAATTTTATGACAAGAAATAGATCTTATATCAGTAAGTTCAAAAGTTAGTAGAAAATAATCTGGGCAAAAACAGGCTTACACTTAAAAAAAAAAAAAACAAAATGAGAAATGATAGTAAAAACAGAACCCAAAGTATAGGGAACAGTGGAAGAAAACATCAGTTAGTGTTATTCATATATATATGAATTGATCAATCAACTGATAGATTGATTTAAAAGCATATGATTTGTACATCCTTGGAAGAAAACTCTAGAATGGCTGTGTAGCCACCAAACAAGGTAGTCCAAGTCAGTAAACAATTCCTCTTATTCCTGTGCTATTTCATAAATGGATGTATGTTTATTTATTTATTTAGTCTGTTTTTGAGACAGAGTCTCACTATGCAGTTCAGGCTGCCCTTGGGCTCACTTTGTAGCCCAGGCTGGACTTGAACTTGCAATGATCCTCCTGCCTCAGCCTCCCGAGTGTTGGGATTGCAGGAGTGCTCCACCCCGCCCAGCAGTGAATGTATGTTTATTACCATATGTTTCCTACAACAACCATTGAGAATAGTCAATGAATATTCAATTGGTCACTCATATATAGCTCTATTTATTTTCTTTAGAAACCACTTTGAAGATACCAAAGTATAGTACAACCACCACTGATAATAACCTACTACTTTTTTTCTATAACTCACTATTTGTCTATTTGTTTTCCTGAGAAACTATCTTGTAGATAACAATATGTAAAACAACAACCATTGATAATTTCCTACCACTTTGTCTGTAATTTGGTAAGCCCCCCCGTTACTATGTTATCCTTCTTTTACTCTTTAAAATAAAAAAGAAACAATTCCTCTTACTAAAATGACATAGTAACATAAGGAGCTAGCAGTATAATTTGTACAGTAAGGTGGTCTGAAATTCAGCTCACTCCAAGGAAGGTTGTAGATAGTAGGTTCTTTTCTAGAAAAGAAAACTAAGAAGTTTTTACTTTTGATTTTATGTGGCTATGTAAGCTCAGATATTCCTGTTGAGAACTTTTGGAATACTTCAGACATTTCTAGCTAATTCAGATAAACTTGAGTCATTAGGTTTGTGTTGCCTGATGTGTTTAACCTCTCCCCAAGAACTAGACTTTAGGCTAGCAGATGGGAGTTCATTCCCTAGGTGGCGCTTGTGAGCTGAATTACGATCACAGTGAGTTTGTCAGCCTCTTGCTATCCTTGAACCATTCTTCCTGTTTCTCACAGTTGCCAAGGCCAGGAGAGTCGTCCTGAAGTAGGAAGTAGAAACAACTGTATGCAGTGAATACTTCACGTTAAGCACTGTGAAGGAAAGGAACAGAGTATCATGAGAGGAAATAATGGAGACCTAAGTAAAATTGGACCAGTCAGGGAATGCATTTCTAAGGAAATCTTATTTTAGCTGAAACCTAAAGAAGAGAGGAAGTTATTCAAGTGAAGAATAAAAGAGAGGTTTTGTTTCTTTGTTTTTTGAGACAGTCTCACTATGTAGTTCAGGGTATCCTTAAACTCACTGTATAACCACGAACTTGAGGTGATTGTCCTGCCCCAGCCTTCTAAGTGCTAGGATTACAGATGTGCACCTCCACACCTGGTCAGGAGAGTTTTATGTGGGGTAAAGTTTGGCATAGTCCCAGTACTAAAAGCCTGTGTGATCAGCATTCAGACAGCAAGGGGAGGCAGGTTGGGAAAGTAGCTCTGGGAAAATGGAAGGATGTAGGCAGTGGCTTGATCAAAGGAAATGCTACGGAGTGAGCACCATTGGGAAGCCGTTGGTGGATTTTAACCAGGAAATAAGATCATCAAATTCATGTTTTCAGATAAGTCTTTGGGAATAGAGTGTTTGGGGAAGAGTTGAAGAATTTGTGCTAGTGTAGGATTAGGTGTTTTTGGTGGCTTGGGTTAAGATCATGAAAGTAGAAAAATGGATGGTTTTGGAGATAAAATTGTCAGAACTTGGTAATGAATTGGATATTGGGGAATAGGGGAGAGAAGAGGATTTGTCAAAAATGATTAGTTTCTGATTTAAGCAGTTATGTGAAAGGAAGTGGAAAAGCGCAGGAGAAGAATACATTTGTGGGATATGCTTTCATAATGAACTATTTACTTTATTAATTTATATTAACTTTTATGGTCCCCAGCTCCTGTGCCTATAGGTTTTTTTTTTTCTAGTCTTGCTGTATCACCTCTAAATGTCCAAAACTAACATTGGCAATGGTTGTTTCTAATTAACATATTATTTCCAACCAATACTTGGTTCTTAAGTCAAAGTAATTGAGAAAATAATCCATAATAAGTGATATTTTGAAAGGACCTAAATAAATTGCCTTGTTTCTTGAGGGATGACTTTGGTGGGTGAGGGTCATCCTTTGTGTTCAAACCCTTAAGGTAAAATTTGGCAGTAGGGAACACATTAACTAGAGGAATATATTGGTTGGTGATATTAATCGTGAGTATATAGTGATACATATGTGCCTGGTTAAGTAATTTTTCTCTAGTAGCCCTTATTTGCAGCAGTGTAAGCACAGAAAAGGTAGAATGTGTGTTCGTTTAGGGTGGAGTTTTGCCTGTCTCATCGCAGTGGAGGAAAGGACAGAAGGGAAAGGAGTTGATGGTGTCTGGAAGAGTCATGGATTTAAAGCCCACTGGTCAGGGTGAAGAGGAGAAGTTGCTACCAAGTGGTGAGGACTGGAGGGGCCGATAGATTGGAGCATAAGATGAAATGAAAGCTGTGGGGCAACTTGTGGGCAGATGAGGTAGGAGGATAAGGCATTCTTGTCAGAGAGGATGTTTGGATAAGTGACTCGGAGGGTGTGGGTTCCTGCGGAGGGCTAGCTGGGCACATGAGTGTGAGACTGCGTTGCTGAGGTGGCAGGGAGGCGAACAGGTGCTTTTTGAGTTACTTTTGTGGATGTGATGGTCAGCTGGACCAAAGGCTGAAGGCAGAAAGGAAGAGGAAACCGAGCTGGATGGTAGCATCTTTGTGAGGGAGATACAAGGGCGGTAGAGTCCTGCGGCACGGATCTCAAAGGAGAGGGTTTCTATAAGAGGGAGGGGAGCAGTGACAGTGGGAGTGAGGGTGTTGTCGCCCGCTTCTGTCCTGAGAGATGTGGGGCTGTGAGAAGGAGGAGACTGCACTTAGGGGCTGAGGTGGGGTTGGGTGGGACAGTGTCATTTGTGGATCTTCAGGCTTCTAAAAGGAGGTAGACTTTCAGAGAAGAGGTAGGGCATGTGGATGTTAGTTATTCAAGTCTGTGGATCTCACAGAATGCATTGGAAGAGTTTGGAGGGAGAGAGGAAAGGCTGTGTGGGGCCCGGGGTCAATTTAGAAGATGTGGAAATACAGAGAGGTGGGAGTTTGGAAGATGATGGATAAAAGGAAGGCTTTTCCTTGGAGTAGGGTTCACAGTGAATGGTTAGTGGAGAAAATGCTGGACTTAAACTGGGGTTTTTCATAGGAAGATGAACCCAGGACTGTTGGTCCTAAAGGGTGCAACTTGGTAACAGGTAAATAGTTGAGATTCAGATAAGAACTGTGAATATTGTGCTCAGATGAGATTCTTTTTTTTTTGGTCTTTTTGAAATAGGGTCTTGCTATGCAGTTCAGGCTGGCCTTGAGCTCACTTTGTAGCCCAGGCTGGTCTCAAACTCACAACAATCTTCCTGCCTCAGCCTCCTGAGTGCTGGGATTACAAATGTGCGCCGCCACCCCCAGCATGAGATTCTTTTTTTTTTTTTTTCCAGTACTGGGAATCAAACTCACAACCTCATGCTTGCCAGGCAAGCACTGCCGGCATGAGATTCTTGTTAGCCCTGCAAAAGAACTTTTCAGTGGTACCATGCCATCAGAGAATGATCAAGGCACTGTCTGAAAAGATAGCAGGAATTTTTTTTATAGGGAGAGTGGACCTCAGGACTGTACATGCCCTAGGCACGTGCTGTGCAAGGGAGCTAAATCCTCAACCCTAAGGCAACTTTTAAGTTTAATCACTGTTACTTCAGGAAATAGTCCTTTCTGCCTCCCCTAAAGGAGTGGTCCAGATGTGTGATTTAAGCTCTGAGGTCAGCTCTGTCACCAAGTTAGACTGATCCTGAGCAAGTCATCGTCTTCTTTGAGCCTTGCTTTTGTTATTTTAATTCGGAGATTGGACTAGTTCACAAGTAAGGTCTGTATGGAGACGTGATTCTGGGGGTCGGTGAGAAAGTTGTAGTGATTTTAGTGGCACTGAGGAAAGAAGAGCTTATTTTAGTCTCTCATTTCAGTCTTTTTCCTGTCATAGGTCATTGTATAGTCTGGGTTCAGTGTTCTTCTCCGAACTGTAGAAAGTGGAGGCGGCTGTGTAGGAACATTGACCCCTCAGTTCTCCCGGATAATTGGTTCTGTTACCAGAATACAGGTAAGAAGGAATGGCAATGGTTTATTTTTTTCAGTTTTTACTGTTCCTCTTCTTTTCTCCTGCATGCATTATTTAGATAAATATATAAGTATAGTTAGCACTTAAGGGGTCCTTTAATGACTGGGAGAAAAGGAACAATCTTCTTGCCCTGTGGAAATGAAGCTGGGCATGAGGGCTGGAAGAAGACTTCCTGCAGTTATGTTATGGGGAGGGGCCTGGAATCTGAATATATGTACAGTACGAAATGAATTCCCTTTTCTTCAAAACTGGCCGGATCCTGTCAGTCCTGATTAAAACATTACTATTGGGTTGGTGGACAGGGAGGGATATAAGATAGTGGAGAAAAGCAGGTGAGAAACACCCAGTGAGCTTAGAATTATAAAATGTTTAAAACTATTTGGAAGACATTATGGTGATCTTATCCAGCGTATTTATCTTACAGATGAGAAAAGAGTCTCAGAGAAATTACCCCCATTCTGTCCCACAGTTGGGGGCAGAGTCACACTGTGAGATGTAAGCAAGAGGTTGGAATCTCTGTAAAGTATTAGGAAGCAGCACTCCTACTTCTGCATTTCCTCTTTGGGTGTATTCTTGCCCAGGCGCCCTTTGTGCCACCTGTTACTTGTATGCTCCTTGCTCTCTTCCAGCCTGCAGCTAGATTTTTACTTATGTTCCTTCATTCTTTCTTTTGGCAGATGTGGATTATAATTGCTGTGATATCCCTGAGGAGGCCTGGACAGGGAATGAGAGTGAAGTGGTCTATGCCTCCTATATCCCAGGATCCATCATCTGGGCCAAGCAATATGGTTACCCCTGGTAGGGAACCACGACATAGTTGGAGCATTCTTTCTGAACTTGGGAATAATGGATTCAAGCAGGGAGGGAAGGAAACGGAAAGCATTAATAATGGTGCTTGCCTTAGAAAGAACATGGGGGACTGGGCGTGGTGGTGCATGCCTATAACCCCAGCATTTGGGAGGCTGAGGCAGAAGGATCACTCCAAGTTCAAGGCCAGCCTGGGCTACAAAGTGAGTTCAAGGCCTGCCTGAATGCATAGCAAGACCCTGTAAAAAAAAAAAAAAAAAAAAAGAACAAATGATCCTGGGGCGAAGGAGAAAAATACCTAGCTTTGAGGTTTTACAGAGTATGTTTTCTGGAGGTTTCTGAGTGGAGTGGTATCTCTCTTGGAAAGTCGATCTGACAGTGCTACTATAGTTGGGTAAGAAATGAAGAGATTGCCCAAAGTATTACAAAACTGAGATGTAGGAGGCAGGCAAAGGAAAGAGAGTAAGGGTTGATGGAAGTCGTTTTAGTTATTTGGTAGTGGCCTTTGGAAGGGACTAACCTGGGGTGGGGTGTACCTTTTAGATCTTTTATTCACAGCATACATTGCACTTTTCTGTACGTGTGTATTGACAAGATTGTATTTTGTTCATCTAACCCCATCTCTTTTATCCTCTGTGCCCAACTATTCTCTTTAGGTGGCCGGGCATGGTAGAAGCTGATCCTGACTTGGAGGAGTATTTTCTTTTTGCTTCTCATTTTGATTCTCTTCCGGTGAGTTTCTTGCTTCAGGCCAGAGTAATGAACGCATTCATCCTAAGAGATGTTCAGAGTTAGAAACGTAGACCTAGCCAGCAGACAAAAGTGGAAATAGACACTTAGCTAGAGCGACAAACATAGAGGTAAGTACTCACACATAGAACTGAACTTGAATCTAATTAAATATTTATGGTTTTGATGATTATGCCAGGATTTTGATAATTGGCTAGGATTCCTGAGCTCAGAATGGAAGAACAGTGGAATGACGTGAGGTAAGTCAGTCAGGCTTCAGGGAGCATGAGACCAGGCACTTTCTGTATGATTCGCCCTGTCTTTCTTCACCTTTTCTGGCAAGAGGAGAAAAGCAGGAAAAAGGACAAGAGCCATACATGCCTGTGTCTTTTATTGCAGTCTAAGTACCATGTGACATTTTTTGGAGAAACAGTTTCTCGTGCTTGGATTCCAGCGAACATGCTAAAGAATTTCCAAGAGCTGTCCCTGGAGCAAACAGGAGTGGTGAGCAAACCTTGGTAGTCTGTTGTGATACAGGGACCTGGAAAATGAAATATCTCCTTTATTAAACCAGTCTGCTCCCAGGGGGAGCTGCTGGGAGAAAGTACTACGTCTGAGCAGCTGCGCCAGGGCCGAGTCACTCAGGAGGGTTGCAGTGAGGTCATGACTTCAGTCTCCGTACCCACCTGCACATAGGGGGGCTTTTAAAGCATTAATTATATTGGTGTGCTTTAGATAGACACACGATAACATTCGCATTCATCATACAGAATTTGTACCTTACATAACACATCTTGACTCTTGTTTCCCCATTTTCTTTCCTCCCTTCTGCATCTCTTCTCCTTATTTAGAAAATTTTAAGGGGAAGCTTTTAAAGATGGAGGATTTCTACAGTTGAGCCAGAGCAGAAGTAGCAGATATAAGGGCCTAGATTAAATTAGAATTTCACAGTTTCAGCACTATAAACATTTTGGGCAAAATAATCCTTTGTTGTGGAGTCATGGGATTTTTTTGTGGGGGCAGGGTCTTGCTCTGTAATTCAGGCTGGCCTCAGATTTGTAGTGATCCTCTTACCTCAGCTTCCTGAGTACTGGGATTATAGGCATGTGCCACTGTGCCAGTTGTATTATAGGACTTTTAACAACTTCCTTGGGCTCTGCTGGCGTCTTGTCAGTAACATCTTCTACCCTTATCCCCTATCCCCTGCTCTTAGTTGTGAAACCAGGAATTGTCTTTAGACATTCCCAGATGCACTGGATTAACTAAATTATATTTCCTCTCTTCAGTCACTTTGGTTTTGACTAGCTTTATTTTTTTTATTTTTTGGTCTCTTTTGAGACAGGGTCTCCCTATGCAGTTCAGGTTGGCCTTGAGCTCACTTTGTTGCCCAGGCTGGTCTCGAACTCGTAGTGATCCTCCTGCCTCAGCCTCCCAAGTGTTGGGATTACAGGCGTGTGCCACCACGTCCAGCCCTTGACTAGCTTTAAAATGAGCAAAGAGGCCCAGCACCTCAGGAGCATTAGAAAATTAAGCAGTAAAGATTACGTCAAGTGGCTGGACCTAAAGAAACTTAAAAATGTGGAGTCACCTGAACTTTTTCAGTCTTTTTTTATTTTTTCTCAAATTCTCACTGGATTTGTTTTGGAGAAGACACCAAAATGTTAGTTGAAAAATTTGCTGGGAATTGGTGAGAGGTTTATTGGGAGAAAGGGAATGCTGTGTCGAAGCTCAAAAGATTAAGAGTATCTTATCATTACTAGGAACTGGAAGCAAATGTAAAGATAATGCCTGGGGGGTGGTAGTATATTGGGGGTCACTTCTCTTGTATTTATTATTGACTAGCACTTAAGGCAGTATTCATCACTGACTCTAACTTTCTTCCATTTCAGAAAAAGTGCAGGAACAAGGATTACATTCAGAAACTGGAAGTAGCTGTAACCATGGCTTATAAAGCAAGGCAGACCGGCATTGAGGTGGCAGAATATTCAGACCACATACTTATTCCTCTTCAGGACTTGAACACAAAACACACTGTACACTCCCCACTGCGAAAAAACTGATTGTACTTCCCTACTCTGCAGTCTAGTTTTTGTTTTTATTATTTATTTTATTTTATTTTATTTTATTTTGGTCTTTTTGAGACAGGGTCTCACTATGTAGTTCAGGCTGGCCTTGAGCTCACTTTGTAGCCCAGGCTGGGCTCGAACTCGCAACAATCCTCTTGCCTCAGCCTCCTGAGTGCTGGGACTACAGGCATGCGCCACCACACCCAGCTTGTTTTTATTTTACTTATTTTATTTTTTGTCTTTTCAAGACAGTTTCACTATGCAGTTCAGACTGACCTTGAGCTCACTTTTTAGCCCAGGCTAGCCTCAAACTCACAGTGATCCTCCTGCCTCAGCTTCCTGAGTGCTGGGATTACAGGTGTGCGCCAACATGCCCAGCTGTCCAGTCTCTTTCAGAACTGCTCTTTCCTTCCAGATTCTTCCAGAGTCCCTTGACTCCTTAAGTCGCCTCTTCCTTCCCCTGCCCTTGAACAAAAAGGATCTTATCTTCTCTTGGCCCAAACACTATAGTAGGGGACATCTTACCTACCTTTAACTGCAAGCCTCAGTTATATGCACTCTACCTTCTCTTTTATTTATTCAGTTTTTGCCCTCAATTTCTACCGCTAGGATGTGAGGCTGAGAAGGAGAGTGGCAAACTTGGGAATTTCTTTTTCCCACTTTTTTGTTGAATTATGATTAAACTGAAGAATATTATAATTAATCTGCAAAAGTGCAAATAAGGCTCATGTGATATTTCAAATGAAAACGTTATGGAAAATGAATACAAATTTTGTTAGGACTACAATCTAGAGAACAGGGCAAATGCTGCTCCTGGGAGGGTAGTGGATAATGCTTTTATTTCTTGGTTCCCTCAGGAGCGGGTTAACTTGTTTGGTTTCTGGAACCGATATTGTGGATCTGACAGCAATGAAGAGAAAAGAGGTAGAGGTGGAGGATGAGGACTGGAAAGGGAGGGGAGGAATTCTTCCGTGACGGCAGCAGTCCACGTTTTCTTTATATTATGGTCCATGTCATCAGCCTAGTTCTAGATTCTGTCGTAGCAGGCTTTATGGATGTCATTGATCCAGTATTCAGGATGGATGGGTACATGGGTGGAGACAGGAGTGGGACAAAAGGGTGAGAAGGGAGGGCAGGGTATATAACAGCGATGGACTTTGCAAAGGGTGAAGCCACGATAATGTAGGAACATGTTTTAGAAAAATATTACTGGGACGCAGAAGGTGGAGTTAGAAGATGGAGTCTTTGGAATTTGTTCTGTTAACACATCCCCTGTTTGGGCGGATAAATCGGCCTTTTCTTTCTCTGTTCTAGACTTAACACTGTCTGGGGCTGACAGCGCTGAGCCCAACACGGCGAAAGAAGAGGAGGCGTTTGAGATGGAGGAGAAAGAGCAAAAAGTAAGATTAGCTTTAAGTGTTGGCTTAGATCAAGATCTTGGAGTTCCTCATAGGAGGCTCCTGTAAGGAGCTGGTTAGCGTGGGTTTTACATTTACTTTGAGCCGTCCCATCCTTACGTGGGCTGCCCCAGCCAGCGGGGCTGGTCTCCTCATGGTCTCCAGGGAAGGAGTCTCTCTTCTTCCTTCACCATTCTCGGAATACTTCATCTTTCTCAGAAATCCCTGATTATAATCTCAGTTTCTACTGTATTTCTTTGGTTCTACCTGGGGCAGTTTTAGAGAACAGCAGATTGCTTCCCTCTGCCCTTTTCTCCCCTCATGTGGACACTTAGGACATTCAGTCGCTCATTTTCTTTGGATCTCTTTTGCCGGAATATGACACATAGATTTTTGACTTCCTTTTTTAAAATTTACCTACTTTTGCCATGCTTCTGGCCTCCTTTTATTTCCTTTGATGCAGAAAGCCTTGCATTGACAAATACTAAGTGGAATGGGAACGTCTCCACACATTTTGTTTGTGCGGCCACACATTTAGACATTGACCAGCTCATGGAGGACCCCTTTTAGGAGTCAGCCCCCCTATTATTTTATAGTGTCCTTCTCTGTTAAATATAGTTATGTGGCTCAGTTTATCTTTTAAAATAAATTTCTCTCCCATCCGCAGGACCCAACTTTGCCTGGTCCCAAGTCAGCCAAGATAAAGACCAAAAACCCCAAGCCGAAAGGTAAGCAGGCCACCTGGAAAGGGAACCTGTCACAAAGTGAGGGCAGGCAGAGGCAGAGGGTGGAAGGGGATCTGCAGGTAGTCGGACCTCACTGATTGTTTCAGGTCCGGACCTCAAAAAACAGGCAAGACTAGCTTATCGTGTTAGGGAGGAAGTGTAGCTTCGTTTTAAGTAGATAATTATTGCTGTGCTGGAGATTGAACTAAGGGCCTTTGCACAGAGGTACATCCCCAGCCCTTTTTTGATATTTTTTAAAATTTTGAGACAGGATCTCCATGTTGCTAAAGTTGGCCCAGGCTGAGCTTGAACCCGTGCCCTTCCTGCCTCAGCCTCCCAGAATTATGGGATTGTAGACATGTGTCACTGCCTGGTGGGCCACCTCATTTTGTGTTTTATAAAATCTTAGGTTAAAGTTGCAAAGTTTTAAATTCTTAGCCAGGAAGGACAACTTCCTGGAGAAGGCAGGCTCTGAAGAAAATCTTAAAGAGAAGATCCAGGGAATTAAAAAAAAAAATCAAAGGCAGGGCGTGGTGGCACACGCCTGTAATCCCAGCACTCGGGAGACTGAGGCAGGAGGACTGTTGTGAGTTCAAGACCAGCCTGGGCTACAAAGTGAGCTCAAGACCAGCCTGAACTGCCTAGTGAGAGACCCAGTCTCAAAAAGACACACACACACACACAAAAAAAATCAAGATGGTTGGGAAAGTCAGAACCACAGAGAACTCACTAGATTGAAAATGAGCAGAAGATGTTGAGCAGGGCAGAGACTAAATGTGGGGGGACCATCTGCCCTTGCCGCGCTGTTTAGAGAGAAATACATTTTCTTCATGTTTGGGATGGGGTGATGTAGGCACAGTGGACGGACAAGACAAGATTGTGAAAAAGAAGGTAACCAAGAGATGTCTGCACAGTGAATCCACAGTGCCCTCTGTACCCATAATGGAACGGAAAGAAGAGCAAAGGAATCCAGATCTGGACCAGCCAGGTAAGGTTCAACATCTAAAAAATTATGAGGAAATGAGGCCCATGTCTGTTATCTTTCCTCCCTGGATCATTTCTGAGCATTCCTATAGTGTTTTGTTACTTTGAGGAAAGCATGAAATTCAGAATGAAAAGGGTATGTCTCAGATTGTACTTAGAACATGCTACGAAATATAATGGGGCCAGGTATAGTGGCACGTGCCTGTAATCCCAGCAATCAGGAGGCTGAGGCAGGAGGATCACTGCAAGTTTGAGGTCATCCTGGGCTACATAGTGAGACGGTCTCAAAAAAAGAAAAGCAGTGGTTATTAATTTGATGAATCCAGATATGGGAGAATGGTGGGGAAAAGATTTTTGTTGGATTTGCCATGGCTGGCTAGATACTTCCACGCTTGTTCCTTCTAATTCTTTCAGTAGCTCTATGACTAGACAATTGCCATTTTAAATTTAAGAAAACTGATGCGCAGAGATTTTAAAACTTAAGACCCATGTTGAGCATGTGGCTGATTTATGGCTTCAGTCTTAAGTCTTTCTGATCCAAAAGCCCATGTGTTGTGTACTAAGAAAGGTCACCTTTTCCAGAGATTTTACCAGTGTGGGCATTTAAGAATTTGACTTGTAAAAGTCAGACTAGACTGACCAGTGGGACTCTCAACTTTGTTCCTTTTTCATTTAGGATCTAAGAAAAGATTTCAAGTTCCCCAAAGCAAGACTCCAGCAGTTATCCTGCCTGAGGAAAAGGAAGTTAGAATGGTGCCAAAGGGCCTCACCCCACCACCTCATCATAGGGCCCTTCCTTTAGAGGGGAAAGAAAGATCTACACCCCAAGAGCCGCTGATTCAGGAGCCTGGAAGTGTCTGCCTTGAAGATGAAGCCTCCGTTGGCCTGGACCTGGAGCAGATCATGGAAGATATTGGAAGAAAGTCAGAAGGAGGAGGGGAGCTGTGAGACTGAGACGATGCAGGGCACTCTTTGTGGCCTCCTGTGATAAGCAGTGCTGGCCCCCTGCCCTCCTCTTACTCTCTCTGAAACCACAGAGAGGGCCTTTTGGTTCAGTCTCTGACACGTTCTTAAGTGTTTGACTTGTTAATCGGCTGCAAGGTTCAGTAGCTTCTCAGTTTGTGTTAATAAAGTGGGCTGCATGTGTGGTCTGTTTGGCTGGTGTGTGTGACCACCTGTGTCACTTCGGGTCTTGCCCTCACCCCGTGTCACCGTGGCACATTGTCGTCCCTGGCGGAGGCCTGCACAGGGTGGGAACCCGGGCGAAGCAGTGAGACCCGAGTCCTGGGAGACCCTCCAGAAGGACAGGTCCATTCAAAGCCTGGCTTGGGGGCGGGGATATAGCTCAGTGGCGCAAGTGCCTGCCCGGCAAGTGCAAGGTCCTGCGTTCAATTCCCAGTACCACCCGCCCCAGAAAAAAGCCTGGCTCGGCTGCTTACTAGCTGCTACCTGCTTCGGGAAAGCACCTCATCACCTGCCCTTACGCCCATGCCTCAGCAGCGCACCATCTTGCTTGGGTGCTGGGCACGGTTCAGTGGGGGGGGGGTGTATGGTGCAGTCCCAGCGTGCGGTGGTTACCACAGCGAGAGGAGATTATGATCCGACTTGGGAGCAGCCCCGGGGCCGAGGCTGATATCTTAGTCACTTTCCTGTTGCTTAGACACAGTAACTGGCACCCACACCTTAAAGGAGGAGAGGTTTATTTCGGCTCATGGTTTCAGTGCATGGTCAGCAAGATCCAAGGCAGAAGCAGGATGGTGGAGAAAAGGTGCGCAGTGCGTGGCAGCCAGACGCAGAGAGCAGGGAGGATCCTGCCGGGGACAAGAATACATCCTTCCAGTTCATGCGTCCCCATGCCTTCCAACCAGACCCCACCTTTTAACAGCACACGTAGCTCCTCATCTGTGGAGGAGTCCACTGATGAGTGCCGCACCCCTGCGAGCCAGTCACCCTCCACACACCTGAGAATACGGGGTCATTTTAGATCCGAACCGTAACAGCTGCTACGAGTATTTGGGGATTTGTGTTCCCCAGATTGAGGCAGTCAGTGAAAAAAAAAGTAGGGGCCTTAGATAAGAATTATCTATTAGAATTTATTTTTAGTGGAGAAGCAGAAGTTGAAGTTGACATCAGTTTCGTCTTTAAATGCAATCGACACATTTTGTGGGTCATTGTGTTTCTGAGCAAGGGCTTGGAAGTTGAAGAGGGAACTAATATAGACGGCTTTTTCAATTCCTTTCTGGCTGACTTCTGAGTCAAACTCGCTGACTTCTGAGCCATCTTAGCTACTGTTGGAAGCTGTGATCATTCCTACCGGACTCACAGATTGTCCTCCAGTCCCACTCTAGGTCTTTAGGAGAGTGTACAGTATCTCTTCTTGGGGCGTCTCGTGGGAAGGTTGGCAGAGAGGTGCTCGGGGTGAGGTCAAGTTGGAGAGGGTGACAGAGGCATAGACGATGTCATTCTGGGTGAGAAGCAAAAGAGAAGGTCAGACAGCAGTGACAGAACTGTCCCTATCTGAAGGCCGCAGCCTATTACCTGAGTGTTCTGCCCACACCCGGGCCTTCCGTTCCTTCTCCACCTTTGTCGGACTTCACTGACTTTCCTTAAGGTCTGAGCTACTTACCTGGGGGTTCAGCTGGGCGTCTTTATGTTTTTCTAAGGAAAAGAAAAATCAAGGAATGCTGAGGCCAGGGGGTACAGCAGGCAGGGTGGACAGGCAGACAGCCTGCGCCAATAGTGAAGTTAGCTGCTAGGTCAGGGCCAGGGCCGTGTGGGAGGGATGAGGTGCAGAATGGGATGTGGGCAGGGTGCATTTGGAGAAGAAAGCAGCGCTAAAGATGAACTGGGGATGGGGTAGGACTCACCTTCGTACTTAGTGTTCTCATAGTTCTCAGTGCTTTCGACAAGTTCCCTGCATTGGGCCAAGGGGATGAGAAATGGATTAGCTCCCGGCAGAAAAGAGTTAAAATATACCAGGGACTGATTCTCTTTGAGAGGGGCTCTGCAACCCGCCCTGACGCTCAGGATGAAGGGGACAATGTTAGATCCTCGGCAGGAGGCCGTTTGAAAGAGGAGTTGGAGGGCCTTGGTGGGGTGGCCCCTGGGAGTCCTCAGCGCTGAAAGTTAGGGTCATTCTAGGGAAGCTGCCTGCATTAGGGACATAGAAATAGACAGAGTCAGCTGCCTTGGCTGAAAGTGGGCAAATGAAACCAATTTAGTGAGTTTCAGGTCCTCTGGGAAAAAATGGCGGTTTTTTGGAGAAGGGAGCAGGGCGGGGCCAGAGGAAGGGCAGGCCGTGAAAGACGGGGCATGGAGAGGAAGGACGGAGGGTGGCTTGAAGCAGGGAAGGTACGGTAACGGCAAAAAGGGCAGAAGAGGAGGAAGAGGCTGGAGAATGAAGAGGGAAGGACGGGAGAGGCGGCAGAGCTGGACTTCTAGAGCCCGAGGCACATGTACTGGAAAACATCAGATTGGACAGAGGGGAGAAAGCAGAGGGCGTGATATGGGCGAGCTGCGTGTGAGCACCTCCAGGAGGTGTTCAGGGCTCCAGGAAACAGATAAACAACAGGTGAAGAACTGGGAAGAGAGAAAGAAAGAGGATGCAGAGGAACGAGGGAGCCTCTGAAGGACTGGCCGCTGTTCTCAGTATCAAGGGATGGAGCCTGCAGAGGCCCAGAGCCTGGCCTGTTAGAGGACAAAGATGGGCAGACTGGGGGTCAGCGGGGAGAGCTGCTGTGAAAGACGTCGCCTTTGGCTCTCACAAGGAAACCTCCCGAGCCAGTGCACGCCCCCTCCCAGCCCCTCGGCGGGCAGGCACTCACCCGGCGGGGCTTTGGGCTTCAACCTGCTGACCTGTAGGGAGACCAACAGTGCGTCAATGCGACATTCACAGACAGACTCCATCTCGTCTTTTCGGCTGTATCCTATGCTCAGAAAATCCTTACATGGACCAGGGAAGCAGAGAAGGTGTCCACATCCCAGCCAAGGGCCTGGGTCTCACCAGCTCATACCCGTCCCGTGGTCCTTGACAGCAAATTCTAAGACCGTCTCTTCTGCTCTTTTGCTCCTTCATCCCTGCTGTCTCTCCCTGTTTCCTTCTCCCCGCCCCCCTTTGCTCATCACCACCTGCCTACTTACCTTTTTCTGCAGTCAGCCCCTCCACAGCCTCCTGCCTGGCCTTAGAGATGGAGCTTCTCTTCTGAGTGCTGGCTGGTTTTGCCCTGGCTGACTCAGTATCATGTTAAAATCATGTTTAAACTTCTGCTGTTATCACAGACAGGTCCTTTCCCACCTCTTTGCTAGTTTTCTTCCCCTTACCCTGTGAGTGAGTGGTCTCGTCCCCCATGTTGAAGACCATTTGACTGTATATGTGAGCTTTATTTCCGAGGTCTCTGTTCTGTTCTACTGGACTGTCTTTGCGCTAATCCCATGCTGCTTTGATTACTGCAGCTTTATTGTTGTTTTTTTTGTTTGTTTGTTTTTCTCCGGTACCGGAACCGAACTCACGACCTTGCGCTTGCCAGGCAGGCGCTTTTGCCGCTGAGCTAAATCCCCAGCCCTGATTACTGCAGCTTTAAAATGGTTTGAAATAGGACATGTAAGTCCTTCACATGTGGCTGTTTAGAGTGACTTTGAAAATTCATATGAATAGCAAGATGAATTTTTCATTTCTGTCAAGAATGCCATTGTGATTTTCGGAGAGATTGCATTGAATTTGTAGATTGTTTTGAGGAGTGTGGATATTTTTTTTTCTTTTTCCGGTATCAGGAATCGATACGCTTGCCAAGCAGGCACTGTGCCACTGAGCTAAATCCCCAGCCCCTGGATATCTTCATATATTAATTCTTTTAATCCATGCCTATGAGATGGTTCCTTTCATTTCTTTCACCAAGGTTTTGTACTTTGTATTCAATGTACAAGTCTTTTACCTGCTTGGTTAGGGTTTTTCCTAAGTATTTTATTTCTTGATGCTATCATAAATGTGATCTTAAACTTTGCAATCCATTCATTAATTCTAACAATACTTTTATGGAATTCTTAGCTCTTTTTTTAAAAAAAATAGTCCTGGGCATTGAATCTAGGGCCTGAGGCATGCTAAGCAAGCGCTCTCCCACTGAGCCGTATCCTCAGTGGTTTTAAAGTTTTAAAATTTTGAACAGGAGGTGGCAAAGCTCCCCAAGTTGGCCTTAATCTTGGTATCCTTCTGCCTTAGCCTCCCAAGAAGCTGGGATTATAGGAATGTCCTACCATGCCTGGCAGATCTTTAGCTTTTCAACACATAAGATCATGTCCTCTGCAAACAGAAAATTTTACTTCTTTTATTCCACTTTGGGGGCCTTTTATTCTGCTTACATCTCCAGCTGCGCTGGCTTGGACTTTCAGTACTGCTTAGAACACAAGTAGTGAGTGTGGGCAGCCTTGCCTTATTCCTAATTTTAGGTGCAAAGCTTTTAGACTTTCACCATTGAGTGATATTAACTATGTATATTCAATAAATGACCTTTATTATATTGAGGTCATTCCCTTCTTGGTTTGTTGGTTTTTTTTTTTTTTTTTTTTTTTTTTTTTTTTAATGAAGGAGCATTGCATCTTGTCTTTTTTCTAACTCAATTGACATGGTCAGATATTTTTTGTCTTCCTAGTCTGTGAATGTGGTATGTTACACTGATTGACTTTAAATTTAGTTTTTTGTGTGTGTGTGTGGTGCTAGAGATCGAACTGGGGACTTTGTAAGAGCCCCTCTAGCTCTTGGCGTGTGTGTGTGTGTGTGTGTGTGTGTGTGTGTGTGTGTGTATTACTGGGGATTGAGCCAAGGGTTTTTGCACTGAGTTACTTCCCAGCCTTTTTTATTTTTAATTTTGAGACAAGAACTCTTTAAGTTGCCCACACTGGGCTGAAACTTGCAATCCTCCAGCCTCAGCCTTCCAGAGTTCTGAGACAACAGGTGTGTTGACTGATTTTTGTATGGCGAACCAACCATCTTTTCATTGCATGGATAAATCCCACTTGGCCATGATGAATAACCTTTTACGGGCGCTGTTGAATCTGGTGTCCTAGTATGTTATGGTGCTGTGCGTGTCTGTAATCCAAACTACTCGGAAGTTGAGGCAGGAAGATTAAAGTTTGGGGACAGCCCTGGCAATTTAGCAAGATCCTACTTCAAAATAAAAAATTAAAAAAGTCTGGGGATGTAGTTCAGAGGTAGAGCATTTACCTAGCATGTGTGAAGCTCTGGGTTCCATCCCCAGTACCACCAAAAATGAAAAAAAAGTTTTTAAGCACAGTGTACTACTGTTAGGGAAAGCACAGTCCTGTACAATCATAATTTTACAGATTTATAGTTCTCATATGAATCGAGTCCTCAAACCCTAGTCCTGTTTCCTCAGTGACTACATCAGACTTCCTCTTCAAGTCTCTGAGCATCTTCCTCACTCTCAACCACCCCTCTGGTTTCTGCTCTGTAATAATTATCGTACTTTTTTCTTATGTCATGGTATTTACTAATCTTTTTTTGACCTACTTATTAGGCAGGTAATAAAATAAATTGTTATAGAATACTGTCACATTTTTTCTTCTATTAGGATTCTTTTTGCTCATTTAAATCCTTGATGTCTATGGAATTTATTTTGGTGAAAGTTATGAGGTAGGAGATACCACTATTTTTTTGGATAGTCACCCCCTTGTTCTAGCACCATCTATTGAATTACCCATGTTTCCTCTTCAGTCAGAAATATTACCTTTTAATCTACTAAGTTCCCACATATATTTGAGTCTGTTTGCATCTTACATTTGTTTGGGGTTTTTTCTTTTGTTAGTTTATGTCTATGTTTTTTTTTTTTTTTTTTTTTTTTTTTTTTTTTTTTTTTTTTTTTGGTTTTTCTCCGGTACCGGGAACCGAACTCACGACCTTGTGCTTGCCAGGCAGGCGCTTTTGCCGCTGAGCTAAATCCCCAGCCCCTATGTCTATGTTAATATGTCAGTATTGCATCTTCTTAATTCAGCTAGCCCAGTTAATTGTAAGAGCTAATGCTCAGATAGTGCATATTCTGAGCTAGAATCTAGTTGGAATGCATTACATCTAGTCATCAGGACAACCCTACAAAGGTGCTGTTCTTATCCCCCTCTTATCCATAAGCAAGTTGGGTGTTCATGCCGTGGTGCATTTGTATCACAGTGCCGAAGTTCCCACAGCCAGAGCAAGAAGCCTGGGGTTGACATCAGGCTGTACAGACTCCGTGCTCTTCACTTTTGTTCTTGAATAGCTGATGAGGCAAGTTTCCTCTCAATGAAAAAACTTTAAAGGACTTTCAAATCAATTATGGAGGATGCCGAGGTGCAAACGATGAATGCCACTAGCCCTCGTCTCTTTGTTAAACTGTGGTTGCGTACATCCAAATTTCTTAGGGACAGTCTATTCTGATGCCCTACAGGCATTCCAAATATAGCAAATCCCAAACTGAATTAGTAATCTTTTCTCTTCAAACCTGGTCTTCCTCTTGTGTTCCCTGTTTTTCTTGGCAATTTCATCACAGCCTTTTTCACCCAAGATGAAAATATGGTGAATGCGCATCGCCATAATCCCTAAATCTCAAAGATTTTGCCTCTTAGACTCTCCCGGGACCTTCCCTTCCCTTCTCTGTGCAGGACCATCGCCTTAGACTGATCCAGCCCGGCTCACCTCCAGCCGGTCCTCTGTGCACTGATGATGTCTTCACAGCAGGATATTGTGCTTTGTTGCTTCACATTTCCTCTGGGCCAGAGGCTCTGGGAGTGACTTACAAGGTCCCCTTCTCTCATCTCCTGCTTCTGCACTGAGGTGCTTACAGTTCTTATAATAGTCTTCGTTTGGATGCCAGTGACTGTCCCTTCTGCCACCTTTAGCTTGTGTCCGGTTCTTTCTTTCTATTCATTTGGGATTTTTTTTACAGGTTTTATTTCCTTGGGGAAGACCTTCCTGGCTGTCCTTCCTCCGATCTTTTCAGCCCTGCCATAGCTCTTTCCTAATGAGCAGTTAACCCTTGAAGCACCTGCCCCAACACTACATGCAACTCCCTGCCTCTGAGTTCCTTGAAAAGCAGATCATACACTGTATCTATTTTTTATTCTCCAGTTTCAAGACAGGTTCTGGAATGTGAACACTGGCCTAGTCCTTCCTGACCTGCGCCAAATTCCTTTTCCTTCTGCTCTCTCACTTCCCCTTTTGGTTCATGGAGAAGGAGACGATAATCCCTTCTCCATGAACCAAAGAGTGATGATTCGTAAGAAATGACTAAATCAGAGGGGAAGTCCTGCATCGGCAAATGATCAGATTCTGTGGGCAGGGATCGGTGGCTTTCAGACTTGATCCCACACACATCCCACTTGAGGCATCTGTTACAATTGGAAATTCCCAAGCACAGGTCCAGAGCGTGACTTGGTGGGTCTGAGGTGGGCCCAACAGGGATCTGCATTTTAAAGAAGCACCTTTGGTGATTTTGATGCGGGTCAGTTCTGAGAGACAGCTGGGAAGCTGGGGAGAGAGCTGGTCCTGGGCCACTTACCTTTTTTTCTCTGCCACTTAAGGAAGACCATCAGTCCCACAATTATGGCTATGAGTGCAATGGTGGCAGCCACTGCCACCCCCACTATAGCTCCAAAACTCAGGGACGGAGGCTCTGAGCTCTTTCCTCCTGTGAACTGGAGACCCGCTCTGGTAGTTTTAGGGGCCATGCTGGTGGGTCTTTTCGTGGTGATCTTAACAGCTGTGGAGAGATGAGAAATAAGCAGATCTTCCCCTGAGAAGTGGAGAGATTAGGTGAAGGCGTTGCGTCTTTTTCTCTAGCTTCAGGAGCAAGCCTTCTGCGTGGGTAGAGGAGCAGCTCTGGGAAGTTCATTCCAGGAGGGAGCAACAAGGAGAAATGCTAAAGGCTTAGACTCTAGATCACCAGCTTAGATCCTGACTCTGTACCACTTACCAGTAGTGTGTCCTCAGACACTTCATCAGTTACAAATTAGATACCTAAATCATAGAATTAAAAATTATTTTTATTGTTGTAAATATATGTAACAAAATATATCATTTTAACCCTATGAAAGCTGGGTGTGGTGGCACATGCGTGTAGTCCCAGCACTCAGGAGGCTGAAGCAGGAGGATCGTTGCGAATTCGAGACCAGCCTGGGCTACAAAGTGAGCTTGAGGCCAGCTTGAACTGCGTAGCAAGACCCTGTCTCAGAAAAAAGACAAAAAAAAAAAAAAAAAAAAAAAAAAAAAAAACACAACCCCAAAGCCCTATGAAAGTGTACAGTTCAGTGGTGCTAGATACATTGAAACTGTTTTGCAACTATTATAACCATCCAACTCCAGAACTTTTTCATGTTCCCTAAATGAAAACTCTGAAAGCATCAAACAAGTTCCCATTTTCCATATTACCAGCCTCTGGCAGCCATAATTTGACTTTTCATCTCTATGAATTTGACTACTCTAGGGACCCCCTGAGTGGAACCATATGTACTTTTATAGAATTGTTTTGGTACAGAGAAGAGGTATATAAGAATGTTTTGGTCAGTGACAAACTACATAGCCAACAGAAGTCCCATAAAATTACATAGCTGTCTATGATTTCATGAAAGAATGGAATCACCTAAAAATGCACTTTTCAGATTATAGCATCCTTGTTAAGCAACATGTGTGTATTAAAACCTGAAATGTGACTCAATAGACTTGAATTCATAATACTAAATTCTTTCATTATTTAAAATGAGGGAAGCCAGGTGTGGTGGCACATGCCTGTAATCCCAGCACTCGGGAGGCTGAGACAGGAGGATCTTTGTAAGTTCAAGGCCAGCCTAGGCTACAAAGTGAGCTCAAGGCCAGCCTGAACTGCACAGTGAGACCTATCTCAAAAAGACAAAAAAAAAGTACCTTAGGATGGTTTTGATGGTTTGATATTTATTGATGATTATCAAAAAATATAATTCACTACATAAATAGAATCAAGGATAAAAATCATATGCTCATTGCAATAGTTGCAGAAAAAGCCTTAGACAAAATTAAACATTCCTTCCTGATAAAAGCTCAGAAGAAACTAGGTATGGAAGGATCCTGCCTCAGTATAATAAAAGTTATATCCAGCAAACTCACAGGCAATATCTTACTTAGTGGACAAAAACTGAAGGATTTCTTCTAAAACTAGGAACAAAATAAGGGTGTCCATTCTTGCTTCTCTTGCTCAATATAGTGTTTGAAATTTTAGCCAGAGCAATTAGATGAGAAAAAGAACGAAAAGGGATATAAATAAGAAAGGAGTTGCATTATCCTTACTTGCAGATGATATGATTCTTTTCTTAGAAGAACTCTACCAGGAAACTTTTAATTCTTGTGAAAGAATTGAGCAAAGTGACAGTAAACAACATACAAAATAGACACTAATAACCCCTGAAAAAGAATTTATGAAAACAATTCCATTCTCAGTAGCTCCATAAGCACACACACACACACACACACACACACACACACACACACACACACAGAATAAGCCCAGCAAAGGAGATGAAAGCTCTCCATAGTGAAAATTCCAGAACACTGAAAAAAGAAATTGAAGACACTTATATGGAAAGACCTCCCTTGTTAGATTGGCTGAATTAATATTGTTAACATGGCCAAAATGTACCACAAGTGATCTACAGATTCAGTGCAATCCCCATCAGAATTCCAATGACATCCTTCACACAACTAGAAAAAGCAATTCTAAAATTCATATGGAAGCTCAAAAGACCCAAAATAGCCAAAGCAGTTCTGAGCAAAAAGACTAATGCTGGAGGCATCACAATACCTGCATTCAAATTAGACTACAAAGCCGTAGTAACAAAAACATGTTACTGGCACAAAAATGGGCACCTAGACCACAGAAATAAAGGACACAGAAAATCTCACACAGCTACGGCTATCTCATTCTTGACAAAGGGGCAACAAATATGTTGGAGAAAAAGATAACCTCGTTGACAGTGGTGCTGGGAAAATTGGATATGCATAGGAAGATGACTGAGGGCCGGGGATACAGCTCAGCGGCACAAGCGCCTGCTTGGCAAGCACAAGGTCCTGAGTTCGATTCCCGGTACAAAAACAAAACAAAACAAAACAAAACCAACAAACAAAAAAACAATAAGGACATAGGAAGATGACTGAAACTAGATCCCTAGCTCTCATTCTGTACAAAAGCAATTCAAAAAGGATGAGACCTAGAAAAATGTCCTTAAATTTTGAAACTGACAGAAGAAAACACTTCCAGTCATATACACAGGCAAAGACTTACTGAACAGGACTCCAATAGAACAGGAAATAGTAATCAACAAATGGGATGACCTCAAATTAAAAGCTTCTGCACAGCAAAGGAAACAATTCACAGGGTGAAGAGACAGCCTCCAGGATAGGAGAAAATCTTTGCCAAGTACTACTCATCTGTGATTAATATCTGGACCTCAAAAACTTACCAGAAAAATAACCCAGGCAATAAATGGGCAAATGAATTGAACAGACACTTCTCAAAGGAGAAGTATAGAAAGAGATGAAGTAGTAACAGGGACACAAAGTGGACAGGAGCTGGGCATGGTGGTGCATACCTGTAATGCCAGCACTCGGGAGGCTGAGGCAGGAGGATCCTTGTGAGTTCGAGACCAGCCTGGGCTACAAAGTGAGCTCAAGGCCAGCCTGAACTGCACATCAAGACCCTGTCTCAAAAAAAAAAAAAAAAAAAAAAGACACGAAGTAGACAGAGGAGCGTGTTACTGCACTTTTCGTTTGACTTCCTTCTGTACTGCTTGGACATTTTTTATTATGAGCAAGTATTACTAGTACATTATTTTTAAATGTAAGATTTTTTCAGAGTTTATAGGCACATAGTGTAGAGTCAGCAAGTGTCGCACAGCCTGCAAAAAGCAGCAGCTTCCTGTACGGGCCCCACATTTGCTTCCCACTCCCCAAGTCACTATTCTCAATAACTTTTGCCATTTCCTGCCCTCCCCTCCCCCACGCTTCCCCTTCCTTCTCACAGTCCTCCTGCCTGAGCTTCCCAAACCACTGGGATCACACGTGTGCGCTACCATGCCTGCCATTTAGCTATTTGTAAAGAACACATTAACCTTATATTTCTAAATAACACGTGTATGCTGCTGTTGCTTGCTTTGGTTGTTTTAAAGGGCATCTATTTACTGCCTACGGGTGAAGTGAAGGGCTTAGATCTTAACACCTCCAGTTTCTTCTTCTTACTCAACTTTTCAGGTGTCTTTTTTTCTTTTTTTTTAAGACCAAATGTCCCTATTTTTCCCAGGCTGGTCTTGAACTCTTGGTTTGACTGAGTCTTCTGCCCCTCAGCCTTCAAGTAGCTGGAACTACAGGTGTACACAACCATGGCCAGCTGTTTGGCATTTGATGCTTGCCCTTTTGATTTCTTTGTTTGGATTCTGGGACATCACTCTCTTGCTCCTCCTGTCGAACGCTTGGCTCGTTCTCTAGGAGAACTTGGCTTCTGAACTTTCTCTGAACTTGGCTTCTTTGTTGATTCCTCCTCCCCGAGGTTACAGCTCCCTTTCCAGCTCCTCCCTGCACTCCCTGTGCTTGCTGTCTGCCTTTCCTCTCTGCTATCCCTTTCTGCCTTGGAGCCGGCCGATGACGGACTGAAACAGGAGCCAAAAGACATCTTTCCTCCTTTCAGTCGTGGGTGTTTGGTATCGTGTCTCAGTGATGAGAAAAGTGACAAAGACACTTGGTTTTTAAGGTTTTCAGTTGGCCTTCTAATTTCCAGACCCGTCCCGAATCCTGCTTTCTGGGATGCCTGGAACGGCAGTACCTGGGATAGCACTGCTGAGCCTGCGTGGCATTCTGTGGTGCAAGCTGCCATTCTTCTAGGTTCCCCATCACTGGCCCAGGGTTCAGCTCCTCTGGTCTCCTACGCCCGACCCATCAGTCTCCCCAGCCTCCCAAGTTCTGCCTTACATCTGGCTCACAGTTTTTATTCTTGAGTGTTTGCATGTTTAAAAATTCCTTTTGCTAAGAACAGTTAATGATTACTTGTTTGATCAGTCTCCTATGTCTCTATTGGTTTTCTTGAGAAACCACTTTGAAGATATCA
>NW_004955573.1:565913-567585 GCF_000276665.1 Chinchilla lanigera
ACCGGAAAAAAAAAAAAAAAAAAAGAAAAAGAAAAAAGCAATATTAGCTGGGTATGATGGCATACGCCTGTAATCCCAGCACTTGGTAGATCGAGGCAGGGAGGATTGCCGTGAGCTCAAGGCCAGCCTAAGTTACATAGTGTGTTCAAAGCCAGCCTAAACTACAGAGTAAGATCCTGTTTCAAAAAAAAAAAAAAAAAGCAGAAGAAGAAAGAAATGTTATAAAGGAAAATACAATTAGGTTTGTCAGAAAAATAAAATTACATAATTGCAAATCAGCAAGCTAAGAACAAACGATTACATTTGCTGTATTTCTGTAGCTTGTGATATCTTTGCATGCTGGTCCTTCAGTTAGATTAAAAACATTTCTTTGGTTTTTTAAACTAAGGGTGTGAATATCCAATTAAGTTAATTAATTTAAAACATATTTATGAAAAAACACATGATAGGGCTGAGGGTATAGTTCTGTGATAGAAATACTTGCCCACCATGCTTGAAGACTTGGGTTCAATCCATACCCCTAAGAAAAAAATAGACACAAACACAAAGACAAAAACCCTTGCAGTAAATGTGAAAGAAACAGAGAGAGGAGGAATTAAAAACAGAGGAAGAGGGAACTGAAAAGAACCAAAATCTTTCAGTGAAGGCTATTTAGGGAAGTATGCGGGAGACCCTGGACATTCAAATCCAAGGCTACGTGTGGTGTGAGTGCAAGCGGGGGCCAACGCTCCCTTTGCTCTGCAGCCAGCTCTGCTAAACCAGGGCAGTGATTTACAGAGAAAGGCAGTGTCTGCCCTGGTGGGAGGAGCCGCTTGTCACTGACATGGGTGAGAATCGCCAAAGCACATGATTACTAAAAGCAAACCCACTGAGCCCACTTAGCTGATTATCAAATCAAAAAAAGAATTTTCTGCCGACAATGCACACCCTTACTGCCTCCACCTGACAGCCAAGTCCCGCCCCCCACCCCGAGACACTGACCGCTCTGCAGACGGATGAACCGAGGCTCTAACTGCACAGCCCTGCGGAGTGCTGTGCAGAATCCTTAAGTGCTACAACCACGTTACTAGGTCGCCGAGCAGGTCAAGACCAACTCCGCACGAGAGGCCGTGGTGAGGGAGAAACCTCTGCGGGCGCACTGTCCCTCGCCGGTCCCACCCGCATGACCGGCAGAGGGCGCAGGCGTGCAGGCTGTGCGGAGTTCAGCCTCCCTGTGTGGTTTGGGGAACAGAGCCGGGAAGTGGGAGCGTGGGAACCAGGTGATGGGGTTCCCAGAGGCGGAGGGGGCACCGAGGCCATTAACTGGGCACCTACTGCATATTCTGGGCTAAGCGCAGGGCAGGGTGGAAACGGCTGTGGCACCACCCTGGGCACTCACTGGGGTCCAGACACAGGACACAGTGACGGAAGCCACAGCCAGCGGGAATGAGGGGTGAAGCAAGAAGCCAAGGCGGAGCAGGCCCAGTGGGGAGGAAGAGGGAAGGTGACTGGGGGGTCCTGCAGGTGCTGGAGCGGGGGGGACTGGATCTGAGGAGACGCAAGAAACAAGCTCAGGGAGCGCAGCTCAGGGAGCGCAGCTCAGTGGGGGCTCCTTACACAGAAGGAAAAGGTGCAGGACATAGAGGCTGGGAGAGGGCAGGGGGCAGGGGGAGGAGGCTGGGAGCAGGGTCAC
>NW_004955573.1:568900-583688 GCF_000276665.1 Chinchilla lanigera
GTATTTCTCTCTCTCCTTCACTCCTGCCCTCCCCACCTCAGTCTGGGTCTCCTTCTGCCTCTTCCTTTAGTTCTCTGAGTGTCTCCCAGTCTGCCCCTCTCTCACGCTGCCCACCCAGCTCGGGCTCTGTCAGGGAGAGGAAAGGCTGCCGTGAGCCTCCGCCTGGCTGTGCCCGGGACTCAGCTTTAGAGGGGATGAGGAGTGTGGTGGTGGTGGTCACCCGCCCTCAGCCCCAGCCCTGGCCCCGGGCCCTCAGGCCTGCTCTCTGCAAGACATAGCTCCTTGCAGTCACCAGGCAGCTCCAAGGCCTGGTGGCTCGTTTTGTCCCTGATCCTTTGATCCTGAGTCCATATCATCCCCGGAGTCAGAGGGGACTGCCCTTGGTACCTACTGTGAGATCCTCAAAGATTCACCTGTGTCTACAGCGTGGCCTCTGCCCTCCCATCCTAGAGAGGAGGAGGCCAAGGCTGACAGCAGCTTTGGTCCAGGAAATATGACTGTCGTGTGTTGTGTCCCGGACTGGACCTCATTCCTGTGGAGTCCACAAAGCCTTCCTGCGCACCCGGGTTCTTCGAGCTGGCTGCCTGGCTGAGTCTCTGGTCCCCACCTTTGCAGGGCCGTGGGTGTGGATTTGCATAAGGCTCCTTAGATGGGTCTCTGGTAGCTGTGAGTTCCTTGGCCAAGCCCCATCCTCCTTGGTCATAGGGACAATGAGCGCTCAGCATGGCAATGAGTTGCCTGTTACCCAGGCGCTGGGACCTCTCTCCCAGAGGGCGCTGCTACCCCTGAGCCATGGCTGAGAGGTGAGGGGCTGTAACAGAGGGGCTGGTGACACACAGCGTTGCTCGGTCACGGGCTCTGCCCACCCCGCTCCAGGATGAGTTGGACACAGCTACTGAGGAGACCGTGAGAGCCGCAAGACGTGACCGTGCCACAGGAAGTTGTATCACCCTCCTCAGAAAGGAGCTTCCCTTCCCTTCTCCTCAGCACCCCCCCTCCCCCCAGCGAGTGGGGCAGCCCTGCGCTTCTCTTGGTCCCCTTCCTCTCCCCTCCCACACGTGCTCAGTGTTCCTGAGCCAGACTGTGAAACCCTGTGCCACATTCTCACCCTCACCCCATTTCATATCTCCACCTACACTTGGGGAAACTGAGGCATGAGACTTCAGTGTCAGTCCCGGATGGAAAGATGGGATGGCATGTGACCACAGTGTGATGTCCCCTGTGCTGCTCCTCCTGTCTCCCCCAACAGAGTGACAGGGCCTGGATGTCGGCCTGGAACCGTGTCCATGTCACAGCGGTGCGTTTTGAAGGATGGGTACCTGGATACTTGGTGCTCAGAGATGAGCAGAGCATACGCGTTACCCTGGAGCCCACCGCGGCCTGGCCAGGGGCCAGATCCAGTGTTCCCAGGAGCGGGGCGGGGAGGTGGTGGTGGAGGGCTTGGTCCACGCTTGGAAGCCACTGCCACTGTAGAGCTCTACACGTCCCCGATGTCCAGGTCTCCATTCCCGCCTGGTCACAGCCATTCCTGCCATATCCTCCTGCTCCTCTGCACACCCGTGGGATCACAGACGCTGTCTTCGATGTGTGTGTGTGTGTGTGTATGTGCACGCACGCGTGCTCTTTGGCATCTTTTTTTTTTTTTGGTACCGGGGATGGAACTCAGGACCTCACATTGCCAGGCATGCATGGTGCCACTGAGCTACACTCCTGGCCTAGCATCCATTCTTAAAGTCCAAATGTATTTGCTCCAGAGGCCAATTTCTTTCTTCACTTTTTTATGTCCTGGCATCAGTGGGCTCCCTGCTCATAGTCAGCTGATCTTAAAATTTCTGAGTCCTTGGTCAGCTTCTCCCAGGAAAGCTGCTGGTATTCTGAGTAAAAGTGCTGTCAGTCCACGCCTCTGTCATAGTCACTTTCTCCTTGCTGGGACAAAATACCTAGCGCCCTCACGTTAGAGGAAAGGTTTATTTTGGCTCATAGTTTGTACCGGTTCCAGAGTCAGCTGGCTCCAAGGCAGGGCGGCACGGCACAGAGCCACGGCAGAGCAGAAGCAGCTCATGGCATGGAGACAGGGGGCACAGAGAGATCAACCAGAGATAAACCCCGCCAGGCCACTCCCTCCATGGTCTCCCTCTGACCAGGCTTCACCTCCCAACGTCACATTTAGTTGTAAATGTATCGGTGGACGAATCCGCGGATAAGAATCGTGCCACCATGATCCGGTCACCCCAAGTCCCCGCTTGTGGGGGTGTGATGCGTGCAGGGACATCCACATATAACCCTGACGGGGCCCATCTGGACAGAACTGAGCCTCTACGCTGAGCCTCGCGCTCCGCAGTGCCGTGCCCTCCCCCCGATTTCCAGCTCTGATTTCTCTGGGGACCAGGACAGGACAGGTCTTGCTCCTCCTTTCAGAATTCCCTCCCCTGGGTGTTAAGAGACCTCAGCCACTTGGCCCCCATTTGTGTGTCCTACTGGCCATTTTTTGTCACCCCATCTTTGGAATATCCTCTGTCTCGGGGAATGCCACCTGCCCCACCACGTTGTTCAAGCTGGAAAAGCGGAGATGACCTTGAGACCATCCTCATCCTCTCCCCACGGCCCGGAAGAGCTCTGCTTCTACAACATACTTCGGATCCCCCCGCTCCTTTGCTCTGTAGTCCACCGTCCTAGACAAACGCATCACCATCTCCCACCATCCTGCAGGAGCTTCCTGAGCTTTTCAGGTGTCTCCCAGCCCCTTCCCACCCCAATGAACGCCCCCCGCTGCCCGGGAGCCCTGCGGTCCTTTGATAATGGGGCTCTGCTTGTTGTACTGAGCCGCAGGGGTGTTCAGTTTGGATGCTCCTTCTCTTCCAGAAGAGCTGTCTATCTTCTCTTTTTCCTGCCCCTTCCCCAACAAATTGTCTTCTTTGAATTAAAAAAAATACAAACAACACCAAGGCTGACAGTGGTCTGTGATGAAATCCCCACCCCGTCCATAGCCCGCCCATCCTCACATCCCCGCATCCCTCCGCTTCCCTCCCCTCCTTCACGCAGACCTTCCTCAGACCCTTGCAGTGCAGACTCTCTCCAGCCCTGGGCCCCTGCACAGCCCTGTCCCTGCCGCAACGCTGTCCTCACTGTCTCTGCCTGGACTCGCCCCCCTCATCCCAGGCCTGTGTGGGATTCCACCTGCTCAGCATCGGTCCTTCCCTGTGCCTCCACACCTTTTCTGGTTAACATTTCTCGGGCTGTTTGTCTTTTTTGTCACCTTTCCCTTCTAGCACAGAATGTAAAGGGCCTGACGTGCTCAGCTTTGTAGTCCCAGCAACGTGTACTGTACAGGAAGCCAGCAATTCTTTCTGAAGGGATGAAACGAGGGAATGAAAGGAGGAGTGCAACCATGGAAAGGAGGAGGAGATGCGGAAGGAGGTGGGAAGGAGGCGGGCAGGTCCCAGAGGGGAGACAATGGGTACCTCGTACCTTCCCTCTGAGCGCCCGTGTGCATGGCACCCTTCCTGGCCCTTCTCCACGGACACAGGACAGATGGTGGCCTCTTCCTGCCCCCATCCCCTGCCTTCTTCTCCTCTCTGGCTGCTAAGTCCTAGGGGGCTTGGGGACTCCCAGTCTTGTTGGTCTCAAATCAGAGGTGAGCCGGATTTCACACCAGCCTGCACTGCTGCATCCTGGGCATTGGCTCTGCCTGCAGAGTGCCCTGGGCAGAGGGAAAGGGAGGCTGTGCTGGTGGCTGAGCAGGGCCAAGGTTGCCAGGTGCCTACAGCCTTCCTCCTGCTGCCATTCCTTTGCCATGGTCCTTGTGCCTCCTGTGACTCAGAAGGCCAGGCCTCTGTGGCTTCATCCCTGACCTCCAGGCCTTCCAGATGGAGGCAGCTGCTTAACTGAGGGAAAAGCTCAATCAACACGCGGGCCTTTTGCTTTTTTTTTTTTTTTTGGTCTTTTTGAGACAGGGTCTTGCTATGCAGTTCAGGCTGGCCTTGAACTCACTTTGTAACTCAGGCTGTCCTTGAACTCACAAGGATCCTCCTGCCTCAGCCTCCTGAGTGCTGGGATTCCAGGCATGCACCACCACGCCCAGCTCCCGTTCACTTTTAAGTGATTTTAAGCATCACCGATTTTAGAAGTCACACATCTGAGCAATACATTGCACATCTTCCGGTGTCTGTCCTGTGGATGATGCGTCTGACTGAAGCTGTCTGTGGGTAAAAACCACTGTCTGCTGAAAGTTGCCTTTTACTTTTTTGCCACAAATCCCTAGTGAAAGATTTCTGTGCTACCTCCATGATTAACTAAGTAACTAAAAAACAGGTGGAGGCCTGCACCGCGTGGGAACCTGGGTGAAGCAGTGAGACCTGGGTCCTGGGAGACCCTCCAGAAGGAGAGGTCTGGTTCAAATCCTGGCTCAGCTACTTACTAGCTGCTACCTGGCCTGAGGAAAGCACCTTCATCACCTGCCCTTTCACCCATGCCTCAGCAGGACGCACCATCTTGCTTGGGTGCTGGGCATGCTTCAGTGAGCGGTGTGTATGACGCAGTCGCAATGCATGGTAGTTATCATGGTGAGGGGAGATTATGATCAGACTTGGGAGCAGCCTGGGTCCTAAGCTGCTTACTGGTGTTCGAGGATGTGTTCCCTGGCCCGAGGCCATCACTGACCAACCAGGAATGGAGGAGGGGTCTTGGTGTGAGTTGTCTATTAGAGTCCATTTTAGGGCAAGGAGGGTTAAGGGGAAGGTGGCATCAGTTTTCTCCTTACACATATACTGGGGAATCTGGGTCATTTTCTTTTTGTGGGCAACAGCTAGCAAGTTGAGTAAAGAAGTGGACTACATGGTGGTTGTCTCTCTCGGTCCCTTTAGGCCTTTACACTTTCTGACTTCTGAGTTGTCTGTGTGTGGCCTGGAATTTGATGGGAGGCAGAGCTCCCTGGAAGATCTTCACTCAGTCCACTCATGAGGTCTTCAGGACAGAGCCCAGGTCTCTCCCTGGTTGTCTTAGCTACTTTTCTTGATGCTGAGACAAAATACCCAATGGCCAAAGTTAAAGGGGGAAAGGTTTATTTAGCTCACTTTGTGGAGGGTTCAGTCCATCGGCTGGCTCCAAGGCAGAGTGGCACATGGCACAGGGGCAAAAATTCATGGTGGTGGAAGACAGCAAAAGCAACAAGCAAGAGCGAGATCCAGAAAGACAGACCTCTTTCTGTCCCTTACATTGTATGCAGGCTACCTGCCCTAGGGCAGGTGCTGCACTCACACCCATAGTCTCAGCTCTGGACCATGAATCAGTTACAAACTCTAAATCCAGCTGCCTTTGAAAAACCCATCCCCCATGACTGCATGAGACTTTCGGGGGGACATCCAGACATGAACCATACCACCTGAGTTCTCCTGGGGAGGGTGGCAGGGAGGTGCTCCTGGTGAGGCCGTGCTGGAGAAGGTGAGGGAGGCAGATAGGATGCTCCCTCTAATCTGGGTTCTGTAAGGAAACTTCTGAGGAAGTTTTCTAAACCATTGCCTCTCACGCATCAAGTGCCCTTGGAGGACCAGCACTGACCTGTGGACTTGGGCTTTAGTGAGCCAACCTGTAGGAGGACAACAGTGTGTCAGTATGACATCCATGGAGCATCTCCATCCTGCCTTCTCTGCTGTGTCCTACACTCAGACAGTCCTCAGAGGGAATGGGATGTCAGAAAAGTTCAGCACACATCACTCATGGAAGGGACCTGGGCCTCCCCAGACCCCCAAGGCCAGCCCACATCTGTCCCATTGACCTCAATGGAAATCCTAAGACAACCTCTGTGCATCTATTCCCCCCATGCCTGTCCTCTGTCCCTTTGCTTCCATCTCCCTCCTTGAATTCCATACTCAGCCCCACCTGTCCTCCTACTCTCTTGAGTCACCCCACTTCCCTCCCTTTCCCCTCATGGAGGCAGCTGCTGGCTCTTCCTCCTGAGAGCTGCCTGTTTCTGCCCTGGAAGATTCAGCCTCTTGGTTGGTACCTTGTTCAGCCTCGGATTGTGATGCATTCAGTTCTCTTCTTCCTTCCTCCCTGTTGAGTGGTGTTGGCACCCTCCTCCAAGATCCCTGAATTGGGATTTTAGGGTGCACTTCTGGGCTCCCTCTAATCTGTTCCATTTGTCAACTTCCTGTCTTTGTTCCACCATTTGCTGTTTTAATTTTAGTAGCTTTGTGTTATGTTTTAATTTAGGAAGTCTGAGTCTTCCACATTTTGCTTTGTGGGTTTTTTTTTTTTTTCAAATTGCTTCTTCATTCTGGATCAATTGTTCATTTTGACAGTGTCATAGGGACTTTGATAGAGATGACAGTACATTAAAGCTGTGGATTATTTGGGGGAGATTTAACATCTTGATATATTAGTTTATCCAACTCAAGTATATGAGGTATCTTTGCATTTATCTGTGTGTTCTTCAATTTTTTTTGCAATGTTTTCTACTTTGTTTCACTGTACAATACTTTCACCTCCTTGGTTAGGCTTCTTCCAAGTAATTTTTTTTGTTTTATGTTCTCATTCCTTTATGAATAGAACTGATATCTTAAATTTCTTTTTGCATTTCTCATTGTTAGTTTAGAGAAATGATTTTCTGTCTTGGATGGCTGCTGAGTTCATTCACCATTTCTCATTTTTTTGTGTGTATGGAATGTACAGCTTTTTAAAAAGCCTACTCAGAACAATCTATGGGAAAATGTAATTTTCTTCTTCTTTTTATTTTATTTCTGCCTTTATTTCTTTTTCTTGACTAATTGCTCTCACTTGACTTTCAATACTTCCTCTCCCTCATCAGGAAAGAGGAAGAAGAGAACTGAGTGTGTCTCAATCCGAGGCTGAACAAGGTACCAACTGAGAGGCTGAATCTTCCAGGGCAGACACAGGCAGCTCTCAGGGGGAAGAGCCAGCAGCTGCCTCTGTGAGGGGAAAGGGAGGAAAGTGGGGTGACTCCCAGGGCAGGAGGACAGGCGGAGGGGTGAGTATGAAATTCAAGGAGGGAGATGGAAGCAAAGGGACAGAGGACAGGCATGGAGGGAATGCACACACAGAGGCTGTCTTAGGATTTCCACTGAGGACAATAGGACAGTATTGAGTGTGGTCAAACTTGCGGCCCACTCTGAGAGTCAAAGCTCTCTGTCTTTCACCACTGAGTGATTCTAGCTGTGGCTTTTCCTAAGTGGCCTTTGTTATATCGAGGGTGTTTCTCTCTGTGCCTGGATCACTGAGTGTTTTTCTTAGGAAAGGTTGTGGAAGGCTGTACAGCTCTTTCCTGCACAACTGCGATGATCATGTGTTTCTGCCCCTCTGTGTGTGACTGAGATGTGTTACAGTGGCGAATTCCCCCTCCCCCCCCCAAGGAGCCTGCTTACTGGAGATTCCCAAGCAGACACCTCAGACCCTGACTGCCTGGCTTTGAGGGGAGCCAGCCTGCATCTCCTCTTTAAAGAAGCACGTTTGTGATTCTGACGCGGGTGCCTTCTGAGAAACACCATGTGGAAATCTTGACGAGCCCAGGGCCTGGACTACTCACCGCCCCTTACACCTGAGGAAGATCATCAGTGCCACAAGCGGGGTTAGGAGCACCGCGGTGGCCACCGCCACCCCAATGATAGCTCCCAAATCCGGGGGCCGCGATTGCAAAGTCCTCTTGCCCTCTGTGACCTGCAGTCCAGCTGTGGTGGCTTCGGAGGTTGTGATGCTGGGAGTTCTTGTTGTGATCTTGGCAGCTGGGGAGAGATGAGAAATAATCAGAGCCTTCCACAAACAGATGGGGTTTCTGGGTGGAAGTGTCACATCTTGTTCCCTCGTTTAGGAGACTGTGGGCGAGGACCGGCTCTCAGAATTTCATACAGACAGGGAGTAAGAAGGAGAAAGGCTTAGCGTGCAGAGCGCCCAGTTTACCTCCTGATTCTCCACCACTTCTCAGTGCAGTTCCTCAGACACTCGCTACATCCCGTAGTAACAGGAGTGAGGAAATCACAGGATTAAAAAGCTATAATTTCTGTAAACATATATAACAGTCAATACGTCCATTTCAGCTCTCTAGAGAGGTACAGTTCAGTGACACTAGGGTCGTTCACTTGGGTGGACGGCTATCATAACCAACTGGAGAACTTTTGCAGCTTCCTAGGTAGAAACTATGTAGTTAAACAACTCCCTGTTCTCCCTTCCCCCAGGCTCTGCGACCGCCATTTGATTTTCCATCTCCATCGATTTGACTACGGTCAGGACCTCCCACAAGTGGGAATTATATAGCGTATGTTCGTGTACAGAATTGTTTGGATGCAGCCAGGAGCTGCATATCAACATTTTGTTCAGGGACAGCCTCAATATCTGATAGCGGTCTCATAGATCTCTGTCACCTCCTGGTGTCTTAACTGTCTCAGTTTGTGGAAGGAGTCTGTATGGGATCCACAGAGCGCTAATCATCTAACCTTGTCTTTCTCAGACCGTAACAACCTCAGTAAGGAGCACGTGACTGTGAGAATAAAATTCTATGAAACGCATAATAGACAGTGGTAGTATGTCTTTAAGATCCAATTGATATATATTGATTTTCAGGTCCTATAAACAGATTGTACCTTTTTTGTGGAATTGATATGGTACCAGGTCATAGGAAAATCAATTTCCATTCAAAATCTTCAGGTGACTGTGAACCAAATTCTTTGTCTATGCATATTAGAAAATTTTAAATGATACATGTATATTTCCATCACACAATACCTCATAAATATGTTCAATTAAAAATAAAATAAAACCCAAAAAAGAAAATATGCTCTTACCATATTTCAACTGAGAGCTAAATTCTTAAATTACTTAGTCAAAGAAAATAATATACAGTAACATAGTAATTAGAAAATAAAAATGAAAAAATGAAAAGCATACTAATACACACTTTTTCAAGCCCTGGAATATGATGAACATGGGACTCTAAATTCATAGTACGGGGCTGGGGATTTAGCTCAGCGGCAAAAGCGCCTGCCTGGCAAGCGCAAGGTCGTGAGTTCGGTTCCCGGTACCGGAGAAAAACCAAAAAAAAAAAACAACAACAACAAAAAAATTCATAGTACTAAACATTTTCCTTACTTCAAACTGGGAGAAATACTTTTTTTTTTTTTTTTTTTTTGGGTCTTTTTTTTGAGACAGGGTCTTGCTATGCAGTTCAGGCTGGCCTTGAGCTCACTTTGTAGCCCAGGCTGATCTCGAACTCACAAGGATCCTCCTGCCTCAGCCTCCTGAGTGCTGGGATTACAGACATGTGCCACCATGCCCAGCCTTATTTATTTTTTTTGGGGGGGGGAATACTTTAAATGAATGAAATATTCAGTTTCAAAGAAAAAGTACTAAAAGCAGAGAGGAACCAGAACTAAGGAAGCTCAGAGGCAGAATGTAATGAAATCTGTGGAGGAATCAATTATTGAGACAGAGACAGTGATAAAAATGTTGGAACTCAATATTTAGATAGAAAGGAAAAAGAAAACAAAGATCAGCATCTCTTACAATAAAATTTCAGCTGAACTCAGAGGCAAATGGCTACTCAATTACAGACTAGTAACTTATGCATAAAAACCTCTGTAAAATGGATGATTCTTGGAAACAAAATTTTGAAAATTGACAAAGAAATAACAAATATTCCTTTTTTAAGTAAACATTTGGTAGTGGTGGTGGTGGTGGTGGAACCCAGGGCCTGGTGTGCTAAACCAGGGCTTTACCACTGAGCTGCACCCACAGACCAAGAAAGAGTAAATTTGTTTCTTTTTTTTTTTTTGAACCAGGAATCAAACTCAGGACCTCACGCTTGCAAGGCAGGCACCTTGCTGCTGAGCTATATTCCTGGTCCAGAAAGAGTAAATTTGAACTGATTTTCAGGCAGAGAAGAAATTGAGAATGTCACCAAGGAAGTATCTTTCATAAAGATTCCAAGTTTGTGGAGTTCTATGTGTAAATTCTTTAAAAAATTTAAGGGACAGGTAACAGCCAGATAGAAATGTCCAAAGCATAGGTAAAAATGGAAAATATGGCAACTGTAATTCATTTATGAAGGCATACCATGCCCCTGATGCTAAGATCCCAGAACAATTTTTGAAAAGTGCAGACTATGCGGAGATATAGCTCAGCGGCGCAAGTACCTGCCTGTCAAGCGCAAAGTCCTGAGTTTGGTTCTCCATACCCCCCACAAAACCAAACAAACAAAGAAAAATGCAGACTAAAAAAGATGCCTTTTTTTTTTTTTCTTAAACTGGTCTGAGTTGAGGAAAATCCACAGTGTTGACAACGGTTTATGGAAGGAAGATCTCTCATCCACAAAGTAGGAATATAAGTTGGTATACCTTTTGGGAATGCAATTTGAGAACATGTAGAAAAATGTGGAGGTTCTATCCGTGTCCTTTGACCCAGTAGTGTTTGGGCTGGGAATTTCTCCTGTGGATATGCTCACTCATGTTCCAGAGGCCTATGTTTAGGGGGATCCTTTGTAGCATTGTTTGGAATAGGCATTCTCTTCATCTTACTCAATTGTTCAGCTTTTTTTTCCTTTGGAGACAGGTTCTGACTGCACTGTCCAGGGCAGTCTCCATCTCCTGGGCTACAGCAATGGTTCTGCTCAGTGCTCAATGGGCTGTGACTCCAGGTGGTGCCATCAAGCCCCACTGTCCAGCATTTGCTACTTGCCCCGTGGAGTTCTTCACTTGCGTTTTGGACACCTTCTCTCTGATGGAGACCACTATGAAGCAGCCCTGAGCAGGACTTAAATTAACCAATTGGCTTTTCATATTTACTTGTATGTCCAAGGCTCCTTGCCTGGATATGGGCTGTGGACTCATAGTAAGTGAACCTCTGTGAGTCACTAATCACTACTAAGGCCTGTAATGGTGGATGAAGCCAGAAAACCTTAAAACAATAAAACAAGCTCACAGCCAAGGACACTTGGATCCAACCTCAACTAGATAATGACTATGGCCTCTGGCATTTCACTCCTGGGTGGATTAACTTAACACCTTACCCGGAGAAGTCCTTGAGTAATTCCACCTCTCTTGGATATTCCCCTCCCTTCTTCTGATAACTAAATAAATATGGGCCACGCAGAGAAGGTCTTGATCTTAGCCCTGAGAGAATCTCGAATTCTGTGAGAGGGTTCTGATCCTCCTGGAGCCCTGAAATCATGCCATTTGCTTCTTTTTATTTAGCCTTTGCTATACACTCATTCAGGAGGTTGCAGACCTAATCAGTCTGTAATAACAAAGGGATAATATTAACCCAATATCTCTCCATTCTCCTTCCTCTTCTTGGTTCCTTTTCTTCCTTTGTTGTTTTCCCTTTATCTTTTACCTCTAATACTAAGGCTCAGTCCCTGGGGACCTCTCTGTCCACACCTATTCCCTACATGATCTCACCAGACCTGGTGACATTCAAAACCAGCAATATTGTGATCATTCTTCACTTCATATAGCAGCCAGCTTTCCATGCGCTGCAGACGCTTCTATCTTATTGCCTCCTTGCGTCTCCACTTGCATGTTGAGGAATGTCTCAGCCTTCACTGTTCAAACAGAACTCTTTGTTTCCTCCTAAATTTGTCCCTTCTCATTTTCCTCCCCTCAGTAAATGGCAATATCATCCTTCAGGATGCTTAGGCCAAGGGCCTATGTGCCATGTCTCCAAGGATGTGTCCTCGGCATCTGGAAAATTGCTAAGCTTTTCTCTCTGATAGTGTCCTCCCCATGCCCTTGTGTCTGGAACTCCCTTGTTCTGGTTGGATTGTCTTTGCTTACTTTTCCTTCTTGTGTCTATGTTACCTTCCTGTGACTGCTGTAACAAAGAACCATGAGCTGGGTGTCTTAAAGCAAAAGTTTGTTCTCTCACAGTGCTGGAGAGGACAGGATTCTGGAGGCCAGATATAGGAAATTGAGGTGTCTTTAGGTCGCATTCCTTCTGCAAGCTTTACAGGAGCATCTGACCCTTGCCTCTTCCAGCAGGTGGCCGCAGAATCCTTTTACTTGTGACCGCATCTCCCCAGTCCCTGTCTCTGTGGACACTGCCTCCTCTTCCAGCCTGTCAGCTCTCCCTCTGCCTGTCTCTTCTAAGGACACTTATGGTTTCATTGAGCCAGAACAACCATTTCCATCCCATACTCCTTAATCTAATACCTTCTAGTACCCTGGAATATGGAACATTTACTTTTTCCTCTTAAAGTGATATTCACAGGCTCTGGGGATTAAGTTGTGAATTATATTTTTGTGGGCTGTTTTTTGGAGTTTTTCCTGCTTTTCTTTTTGTTTTTTTTACCCTCTACAGCCTGCAAACCTTTGACCTTTCTTGTTTTGTTTTTTTTTTTGTTGTTTTTTTTTTCCAGTACAGGGAATTGAACTGACGACCTTGCACTTGCCAAGCAGGCCCTGTACCGCTGAGCTAAACACCCAGCTCCAAAACCTTTGTCCTTTTGTTATACCTTCTGGGAGATTTCTACAAACCTTAGTTCCAATCTTCTCATGGATTTTTTTCCATCTTGGCTATTATATCTTTGATAGTCATTTGAAAGTCTCTTCTATGTTTGGGAAGCTCCTTTGTAAAGTGCCCTTTCTTGTCCCAAGTATGATGAGATTTTTTATTTCTGAACATAAGAGAATGATGGTTATGTTAGAGTTGCATTCTCTCCGAATATTACTTCCTTCCAGGTTTCTTGTATCTGCCTCCTCTTTGCTTTGCTGTCTGAATTTCATGGGAGGAATCTTCCCTAAGTGGTTTGTGCAATCGTATTCGAGGGGGGGTCCTGCCTTGTGCTTCCCAGGCACACGGAGGCCCGAGTGCAGTCTTCCACGCCGGGAGATTCCTGCAAGGATGAGGCTCAAGTCACCCTGCCAGTTGAAAAAAATATTCAATAAGTAGGTTGGGCGAATGGTTGGTTGCTTTGTTACACCATGTTCCAAAACAGTTTTCAGTATATTAAAGAGTTTGATGGTGAAACAAATTACACAAAAACAGGAAAAAATGAGACTATATATATCTAAAGATTTTTAGACCATAGTAGGAAATGGAGTTGTTTTGCTTAGAACTAATAATTACAAAGGAGAACACAATTAAATTTGATTACAAAAATAAGATTCAGATATATTTGCTTTAAATATTCCATTAGTTTGCATGTTTGCATGCTGGTGCTCCTGATGAATTAAAAATACCTCTTTTTCATGAGTTTTCTGTGTTTTTTTAAAAATGATAAGTATAATTTTCAGTTAACCAAATTAACTTTTAAAAAAATTTATTCATGATAAAATTCATACTAATGCTAAAAATGGAGTATGCCAAAGGTCCTGGGTTCAAACCCCGGCACCACAAAAACAAAAATGAAACCAAACAACAAACCCCTCATAGTAAATCTGACTGAAGCAGAGAAAAGAGGACAGGAAAGAGCAATTAGGGCAGCAGTAAGATGGGAACAAAATGTCTCAGAAAAGGTCACTAAAGGTACTGTCCAGGGCGTACCATAACCTAAACCCAGGATGGTCTTGCTGATCTCAGGCTGTGGGTTGCCCTCCACTCACTCTCAAACCAGCGGAGGCTGAGACAGGCAGTGGTTCCCGGGGAGGGCAGCACTAGCCTAACCTGACAGAGAGGAGCCATTTCCACTGCCCCTGCTGAGCACTGCCAGCCAAGGGATTATAAAATGCAATCCCACTGAATTGATAGTTAATTTTCCTAAGTAATTTCTCCACACACCACACACCTCCTTACTGCCTCCTTTTCCAGCAAAGCCCCACAGCCCCCCTGCTCTGCAGATGGACACACCCAGGTTCCAATTCCAGCAGCCATGCAGAGCGCTGAGGGAAGGTCTGGCAGTGCCGCACCTGCATTACTAGTTTAGCAAGGGTGCTCGGGACAGCAACGGGACCAGCGCAGCACATGAGGCCTTGTGGCCAAAAGAGCAGGCTCTGCGGTGGGACTGTCCCTCTCCAGACCCATGGACAGGAGCCAGGCGACTTGGGGCAGGTGCTTAGGCTGCCAGCCTCAGCTTCTCTCTTGGTGTGGTGACCGTGAGAGTGCCTGCTGAGACCGCAGGGTCATGAGGAGGCGAGCTGGGCGGTGCTCACGGTTCCTAGCGGGCTGTGCAGCCCAGCCTCCGCCGCCCAGGAAGGAGACGCTGCTGTCCCCGCTGCTGCAGGGTGCCTTCTAGGGAGCAGAAAGATGGGAGGGAGATCATGCGGCAGCTTGGGGACATTGTGCCGGGAGGGGCCCAGGGCCTTGTGGGGAGAGACGTGGGGACTGGCGTGGGGTGAGGAGTGCGGCGGGGTGGTGGGGGGAGGTGGGCAGGAAAATCTGGGGCAGGGGTCCTGGAGATTGTGTTTTGGGGAACAGAGGTGGCTGGAAGTTGGGAGGCTGAGAAACCAGGTGAGTGGGTATTAGGGGACTGAAGGAAGGGGACCATGCCCTGGGCACCTCCTGAGTGTCTGGGGCTGAGCGCAGGAAGGGGAGACACAAAAGTTATGGGGTTACAGCCAGGTGTGGTGGCCCATGCCTCAAATCTCAGCACTTGGGATGCAGAGGCAGGATTTCCATGAGTTCTAGGCCAGCCTGGGCTACAAAGTGAGTTCAACGCAACTATATAGTGTCTCAAAAAAGAAAAGTTATGATGTCACCCTGGTGGCTAATGGGGCTCAGACACAGGACACAGGGGAGGAAGCCACGTCCTGGAAAAAATCACATCTACCTAGATGTCATAGGATGAGGGAGGGAGCTGGCAGGGCTGCAGGGCCAGCCGGAGCAGAGGGAGGGTAAGTGGGGAGGTTGG
>NW_004955573.1:585468-633166 GCF_000276665.1 Chinchilla lanigera
TCAGGCCCATTCTTCATCCCCTCCATGCCTTGCAGGGGCTCCCTGCACTCTCCAGGCAGAGCCAATCCCTGGTAACCCCTTTGCCCCAACTGTTCTCTTGGCCCCAAGTCCATATCATCTCTGGAGTTCCGATCTGAGTGTCCTATGCACCCAGACAGTGACTCTCAAAAAATACATCTGCATGTCGGCGTCTCCTTAGCCCCCTACCCTAGAGAGGTGCAGACCAAGGCTCACAACAGGTTTGGTCAGAAACCATGACTGTCACGTGTTGTCTCCAGGCCGGGACCTCCATTCCTGTTGAGTTCACAACAATGCCTCGGCTCTGGAGGTGGTGGGCACCCCAGAGGTTGGCTTTTCATAAAGCTCCTTAGATGGCTTTCTGATAGCTGCGTCCCCTGGCCAATCCAAAACCTCCTTGGTCAGGGGGGCCGCAAGGACTCAGAGCAACCATGAGTTCCTGTTGCTTTGGCCCTGGGACCTCTCCAAAAGAGGGACTTCCAGCCAGTGGAGGACGGGTGACTGGTTGGAGGCAGAGGCTTTGTGACACTCAGGGCTGTTTTTTCAAGAGCCCCACCCAACTCTCCTCAGGATGACTTAGGCAGCTGTTACTCAAGGGACCGTGGGGGCGGGGAGGCAGGCTTGCACCAGAAGCGTCTGCATCAGCCTCCTGGAGGTGGAGATTGCAGAGACCACTCCCCTTCTTTCCTCAGCTTCTACGTAACCATGGCAGCCAAACATTTAGGGCAGCCCTGGGCACCTCTGCCTGCACTTCCCCACCCCTCCCACATTGCCCCATGTGGTCATGGGAGCGCTGACCTGAGCCTGGCTCCACACACCCACCGGCTCATCCTCAGCTTCTCCCCATTTTCTGTGAACACCGATATCTCCGTTCTCCATGGGGAAACTGAGGCAGGGAGCCTTGGGATCGGCTTTGTCCCAGGTGTCCAGGTGGAATGGTGTGGCCATGTGAGGTCCATGGGGCTGCTCTCCCTGTCTCCCCAACAGAGTTAAAGGGCCTGGACATCAGCCTGGGATGGTGTCCTTTCACAGGCCTACCTCAGGGAGGAGGGAGACCTGGAGTCTTGCTGGGACCATGGATGCGCACCATCACGCCCCGCTTGTATCAGCTTGATTTTCTTATTACCTGCTTTCTTGAAGTTGTGAGTCTGTGAACACCTTAACTTTGCAAAAGCCCAAGCCTCGCATGGTGAACCAGTTTAAACAGCTTTAAACCATTGGTCACTTTCTGCTGGGGATTCCTTGGCACTGGATGAAGGGTGCTATGAGCCTGAGGGCTCCTCCTTTTCATCCTGTGAGCCTGAGAACTGCCCCATTTGCATGGAGCCTGGATCCGTGAATGTCCTGATGTCCCTGTTGATTTCCAGCTTTGCTTTCTCGTGGGAACATCACGCGTGGAAGAGCCCTTCAGGTGCTCTTGGGGCCCTCCATGGGGGGTGCAGGCTCCTCAGTGGTGTCTATCTGATTGGCGCCTTGTCACCCCTTCCCTGGAACATGCTCCTGCCTCAGCCTCCCAGCTCAGGGGATGGCACCTGTGCCACCCAGTTGCTTAGGCTGGAAAACGTGGAGACCTTCAGACCGCATCCTTTCTCCCTACAGCCAGGAAGAACTCTGCTTCTAAAACATATTTTGGATCCATCCTCTTCATTCCATCCGTAGCCCACCGTCCTCTGCTCACCCAGCACCGCCTCCCTCCTGGAGCCTTGCGGGGACTCCAGATTTTCTCACGGCCGCTTTCACCCATACCCCTGACCCAACTCGCACACCCATCTCTGCCCCACAGCCAGTGTGGTCTTTTAATAATGTAGATCCGCTCACTTGACTGCTCTGCATAAAACCCACCAAGGCTGACAGTGGTCTGTGATGAAATCCCCACCCCGTCCACAGCCCGCCCATCCCCACATCCCCGCATCCCTCCGCTTCCCTCCCCTCCTTCATGCAGACCTTCCTCAGACCCTTGCAGTGCAGACTCTCTCCAGCCCAGGGCCCCTGCACACCCCGGCCCCGCCCGCAACGCTGTCCTCACTGTCTCTGCCTGGACTCGCCCCCCTCATCCCAGGCCTGTGTGGGATTCCACCTGCTAAGCATCGGTCCTTCCCTGTGCCTCCGCGCCTTTTCCGGTTAACATTTCTCAGGCTGTTTGTCTTTTTTGTCACCTTCTCCTTCTAGCACAGAATGTAAAGGGTCTGACTTGCTCAGCTTTGTAGTCCCAGCCACCTGTACCATACAGGAAGCCAGCAATTCTTTCTGAAGGGATGAAACGAGGAACTGAAAGGTTGGAGGCTGGGCATGGTGGTGCATACCTGTAATCCCAGCACTTGGGAGGCTGAGGCAGGAGGATTGCTGAGAATTCAAGGCCAGCCTGGGCTACAAAGTGAGCCTGAATGGCACAGTAAAACTCTGTCTCAAAAGAAAGAAAGAAAGGAGAAAGAAAGAGAAAGAAAGAAAGAAAGAAAGAAAGAAAGAAAGAAAGAAAGAAAGAAGAAAGAAAGAAAAGAAGAAAGAAGAAAGAAAGAAAAAAAGAAAGGAAGAAAGGAAGGAAAGAAGGAAGGAAGGAAATGAAGTGGTGGGAAGGAGGCTGGCACGTCCCCAAAAGGAGAGGGTGGCATGGGGCTTACCTCTTTGCACCTGTGTGCTTCCCTCTTTGCACCTGTGTGCAGACTCCCTTCCTGTGAGTTCTCCAAGGATATGGGACAGGTTGGCGGCTTTTCTCCATCCTCGCCCCATGCTTCTTCTTCCCTGGCTGTAGCCCTTCCGGCTGTAGCCATCTCTGGTCCCTTTTGTTTCAAGTCAGAGACAGAGACCGCCTCGCATGGAACGCCACGGTCTGGAACAGGAGTTCTGCCTGCTGGGTGCCCTGGCGGCGGCGGGGAGGGAGGCTGTGGTGCGGGCTGAGCGAGGCCCTGCCATCTCCTGCCCACCCCGCCTGCACCTAATGTGACTGTCTCATCAGAGGCTCAGGTAGCTGTGGCTTCAGCCTCCAACCCTTCCAGATGGAGGCTGAGGCTGCGGAGTTGCCGGATCCCCAGCTCTTCCCCCGTCAACCCCGCTTTCTGGGCAAGGCGGCCTCTCCCCAGACTGAAGTCAAGCTCTGCCGCTCTATGGGAATGCCTCATGTCCCTGTGCCCCGTTCTGCAGAGCCTGGCCGGAGCCTGAGGTTTCGAAGCCCCTGTGTTCCTATCTCAGGCTTCGGTTGAATGACCTGGTTGCCTATGGGTTTGTCTGTGTTTTGGGGACAGGGCCACGTCCTACGGTTTCTTCCTGGGAGAGTGAGGCAGAAGCTCCCCCACCTCCTCCGGCCCCTCTGCCCCACCTGCCTGGCCATGGCCTCCCTAGTCCTGCTGGCTGAGCCTCACACAGGCCCTGGTGGATTTGGTTTTTGCACGTCCCGGCCTCTGTCAGCACTATGACGTCTCCTGGCCATCTCGTGAGGTGGGGGTGGGGAACAGGACTGAAGTTGAGGCTTGGAGGGCAGTACGCTGGGCAGTGGTGGAGGCCCCCAGAGTGACCATCCATCTGCCTGGCCCCTGACATGCAAGTGTGTGGTTCTGCAGCTCTTCCAGGCCGGCCCCCTGGAGAGGCCTAGCGTGGAGGCGGGAAGTGGAGGGGACAGGTACAGGGGCTGCAGCTGCGGGAGTTGGTAGGGCTTGACAGTGGTCACTCAGAGGGTAGAATGGGGCTGGGCTGTGGCCCATCCTCTCAGAACGGGTGGGAGAGGAGGGTGGGTGGCTGAGCTGGAGGTCGCCCAGGCTAGGTGCCAGTGGCCGGAGACAGGCAGCAGAACGTGGGTGGCGAGCAGGCTCCAGTGGTGTGGGGACTGGGGACGTCCGTGACACAGGGTCGCAGGGAGCTCGACTGAGGAAGGAGAGCGGGGGTGATCAGGGGCAGCAGTCAGGTAGGTGAGCCAGTTCTCCATTGTACACTGGAGAAGAGCAGCTTGCTGTCAGGGCACAGTCCTTGGTGATAGCCAGGGCTGTTCTAGGGGGCTGACTTGGTCCTGGCGTCCAGAGAGGTCCCGGGCCAGCCTGGTGGTGAGGAAAGGGAGGTGCTTTGGAGCCCAGGTTGCAGGCGCAGGTGGTCACCTTGTCTCTGCTCCCACTCGAGCGGCCTCCAAGGCTGTCTCTGCCCGCAGCCAGCTCCACATACTCTGGTCCTCCAGGGACAGTCCTGGGCCTCTGCCCTGGTGTCTGCCACCACAGCTGGCTAGAGCCTCTGCCCACTGTGAGGGGCCATGTTGTCTTGTGTCCTGTCCTTCCCCTAAGACCCCTCTGCTTCCCTGCTCTGTGACCCTCTGTGGGTTCCCCATCTGCTCTGGATCTCAGGCTCCCATCTGTTAGATGGACATCCTGAGATTACCCTTCCCATGCAGGGGCTGGTCCTAAATCAACCGGTCCCAGCAGAGGTGTCCAGTACTTCGGAGTCTTCCTGCCTCTCATACCTGTCACCTGTATGTACCCAGGGAGTGAAGAAAGCTTCTGAGGTTAGCCAGGTCACACAACCAGGAGTGACCCGACCTGGGTCAATTTTATTGATATTGTGGGGCCATTCTGGATGGCTGGGAAAAGAAATAGAGGTCTGAGAAATCAGTTCTGTCTCCTTGATAAGCAATTTGTCTCGGGCCTCAGATTTCTGCACATGCTGAATGGATAGGGTCCTAAAAAGGAGGCTTGTATCCAGGAGTGGTGGCACAGGCCTGTAAACCCAGCACTCTGGGAAGCTGAGGTAGGAGGATTTCAAGTTTGAGCCCAGTCTGGGCAATTTAGCAGATGTTTTTTTCTTTTTTTTTTGGTACGGGGAATTGAACTCAGGACCTTGCATTTGCTGGGCAGGTGCTTGTGCTGCTGAGCTGTATCCCTGGCCCAGATGGTTTTTTTGAAACAGGGTCTCACTATATAGTGCAGGCTGGCCTTGAACTCAGTTTGTAGTCCAGGCTGCCCTTGAGCTCATGATCTTCCTGCTTCAGCCTCCTGAGTGCTGGGATTATAGGCACCACTATGTACATCTAGCCAGCAGTTTAGCAGTTTGATAAGAACCTGTCTCAAAAGAAAAAAATGGGAAAGGAGCTGGAGATGTAGCTCAGTGCAAAGTCCCTGGGTTCATTCCTCAGTACTGTGAGAAAGAAAAAAAAAAGAAAAAGAAAAGGAGAGGGCTGCAGAATCAGGACTGTGGCCCAGCTGCCCTTCGGGGCACTGAGCAGCTCAGCTCAGCTCCGGAGGCCTTTCTGCCTGCTGCCGGGTCTGGCACTTGGGCTGGGCAGTAGGGAGCCACTGGCTAAGGGAGACTTCCTGGGTCCTCATGTTTGATCTCCAGCATCACGGGGAGGAGGCTGACTGTGTCCTCGTGCTTCCGAGTGAGTGGGAGCAGAATCAGGAGATGGGGTGTTTCTCCTCTCCATGATGGCCCAGGGGACATTCACAGAAGCAAAAGTTTTGGGGAGTCCCTCAGCCTTCCCCCTGAGACCCTGCAAGCTCACTGTCCCACACCCCTGTGCCGGGTCCAGATCAGGTCCTGGAGTGCTGGCCCAATCTACTCTCTCCCTCCCTGGCCCTCCTCAGAGGTCTCGCAACACCCCCTCTTCCTTCTTTTGAGCTCCCAGCCCAGGAGGGACCACTAGGCTGACCAGGCCAGGGCTGAGGGCTTCTGCAAGGTGGAGATGAGTGCAGGCTGATCCAGGCAGGCCCGGGCATCCGTGAAGACCCCTCTGCCAGGTGCAGCATGGAGCCAGAGCTGCGGGGGCTGGCCCTGGGAAGGCCCTTAGAGCAGGCTCGGTGGTGAGTGCTGGAGGGTTCCGTGGGTGGACCCCGCCTCCAAGTAGCTTTCCTGAGCTGAGCAGCATAGGCTGGCTGTGCCACTGTCCAGAGCCCCCTGCAGGCTCAAGGCCAAAGGGAGATCCTGCTAGTGTTGCCTGGCTGTGGGTGCAGGGCTGCACCTTGCTCCACGGCCCTGTTATTTTCCTGGGGAGTCTCGAACTCACAGGGCTGTCACTGCTGTCCCCTGTGGCAAAAGCTGAGGAAGCTAAGGTGCCTGGCCTGAGCACAGAGGAGGCTGGTGCTTGCGTGGGACAGTTGGCAGCCTCGGCACCTGCAAGGACCGCTCCGTCTGCCCCTGAGGGGCCCGCGGGGAGCAGTGCCTGGTGCCCTAGTAATGGGGAGGAGCTGGGGGGAGCAACTGTGAGGCTTGAGGAGGGTCCCTTTGTCGCTCCAAATCCCAAGTCTGCGCGAGAGGGCCCTAGAGTCCCGTTTCAGGCCACGCAGATCGCCATCATAGGGAGGCCAGCTCAGACCACGCGGACCTCTCTCCGTGGAGCCCCAGCAGCCCCTGCTGCCATCACAGGAGAGCGGCCAGTGCCGCGGGACTTGAGTAGAACCATCCTGCTGGAGGCCCCCAACCGCAGTCCCATCTTCCCAGGCCCCGGTGCGAGGGCCTGCAGAGCCAGGTGGTCCCCTGCCCAGCACTGCCACCCTGTTGGGAGCAGCAAATTGGTTACATGTGTGGAGACAAGACAAGGCCACGGTGCCTAAAGCAGTCAAGCTACCTCAGTCTTTAAAGGACATCCTGTCTGGACAATTTTAGTCATTAGTTGCTGGGCAACCTTGTGTCTCATGATACTAATTTTTGAAGAGTATAAATAAATGCCTCTACTGTTGTTGTTGAGGTCTTCTTACCCATCCGGTGAAGAGGCCTCCACCTGACCAGCTCTTGTCTCTTGTCTATCTTTCGCTCATTCCTGCGGCGTTCCTCCCTGGGGCACACCGAGAGACCAAAAAGTTCCCTACACCACCCCAGCCCCAAAGGCCCAGGAGCTGCAGAGGGGGATCTGAGACTGGGGTGCTTGGGCCACTCCCAGGGCCAAGATGGGGCCCTCGGGTTCTAAGCTGGCTTCCTCCTCCCAGGGGTTGGATCTGTCTCTAAATGCTTAACTCCGCAAAGGAGAAAAAGCCCAGCCCAGGCCCAAGACCAAGGAATGGATTTATTGATTTAGTTACCGACATCCCCTGGCAGGATGGGGCTGTGTACAAAACAAGTAATCACCCAGAAAGGGGCTTTGTCACTGCACGCGCCCCACCTGTGCCCACGCCTCAGCCCACATGCACGGGGACACTTGCTGGAGGCCTAAGGATAAAACCAGCCAGTGGGTAACCAGAACGAGACGCCAGCACGAGGTCCAGGAGGCCGAGAGGGGAAACGTCTGAGTGGACCTCAGTCAGGTAGTCTGTACTGTTGAGCCCCCAAGTCCCCCTTCCTGTCCATGGCCCTCGTACGGTCAGGAGAAGGGGCGAGGCTCGGACCTGTGTGCGGAGGCCTCGCTCCTGCCCCAGCGTAGAGTCCATTCTCAACGTAGACAAAACCGCTGGGTGCTGGGACCCGTGAGGAGGCCTGGGGGGCACGCACCCGGGATTGGTGTGCAGGACGGGCAGGGACTGGTGCCCATTGGGACAGTCGCTGGTGGAGATGGGTCATTTCCAGAGCTGCTGGGCAGAAGCTGGTGGTAGGGTAGGGGAGGCGGAGAGCAGCCTTCGGAGGAAGGGAGGAGAGAGGAAAGCAGGCCAAATGAGACGCCCCTCCCGGCCCAGCTCCAGCCCCACCCAACCACCTGTCCTTACCATCCGAGTCTGGACCCTGGCAAGGGGCTGGCGCTGAAGCTTAGTGACAGACCTGAGAGAGACAGAAGCAGTCAGAGGCAGCGGACATAGACCCCTGGCCTGGGACCTTTGATGGGGTCTTGTCTCACCAATGCCTCCACCGGCGCAGGAGGTAGAGGACAAAGACGAAGCCAAGCAGGAGGACCCCTGAGGCCCCCAAGATACCAGCCAGGCCTGCCCGCCAAATGGGGGCTGGAGTTGGGGCAGGGTGCCCTGGAGACAGAGGGAGGTATCAGACAAGTAGCCGGGCTGAGACCCTCTCTGATCCCTGCCCCTCTTCCCAGCCCCACCTTGGTCTGAGCTGGCCAGAGGGTTCGCACAGCCCTCGTGGGAGCCCTCGGGGTAGAAAACAAACTTGCAGCAGAAGGTGGGGTTGGCCTGGGGGCTTTGCACCTCAGCCCCTTCCAGGGTGAGGGAGACGCTGCTTTCGTTTAACCAGCGGGCCTGGCGAGCAGGGGCCCACTGGCGAACTCCAAATTCTGGGTGCAGCACAGCCAGCTCAGTTGCTTGGGTAGCATTGGGCTCCCACCAGCTCACAGTCACCAGGGAGACGAAGCCAGGCCCCAGGAACCCACAGCGGACAGTGAAGGTCAGGAGCTCGGCGGCCACCATCTGCACTTGCACCCACAGCGTGGGGGTTCCTGGAGAACGGGGCAGGAAGGTCAGTGGGCTGCGTCCCACACTGCGGGCTCCACAGCCTCTGCCTCTCTCTGGCCTCGTCACTCACCTACACAGACACAGAGGGTCAGCAGCGAGCAGAGCAGGACCAGGGACATCACTCCAGCAAGGCCCAGGCTGTGGTGGCTGCAGGGATGGCCCCCGTGTTCCGGCTGTCACTGCAGGAAGTTTCTGTGCTATTAGCAGGCTGCGGGACTTGGTCCCCCACAGCCTAGCCCCACTTCCTTCTCTCCCACCTCCAGGTGGAAACACAGGGTGACAGGTCCTCCCCCTTAAAGTGACAGTGACAGGGCTCGCTGTCCCCAAGGGCTGCGCTTCCAAGTGAGCCTTTGGGGTGACTGGGTTCCACCACAGCACCAGGGTGCCAGCTGTGCCACACGCTGGGGAGTGAGGGGTCGGGGCAGAAGCCCTGCGGGGGATGCTGAAAAGCAGCTCCCTCCTGGGGAGGGAGGGCGCCTGGCTGCTCAGGAGGACGGAGACTCTGACCCCTCAGCCCACACCCTGCCTGCTAAGAGGGACTCAGGAGCAGGAAGACCCTGTAAACAGCAAAGTCAGCAGGAACCACAGCGATCAGGCCCAGTGCGACCCAGCACACATCTGAGGTGGCCTCTGACGCTATTCCAGCCAGCTGTCCCACACTAAATCTGCCTCCTGGCCTGTATCTATGGCCTGTGGCACACACACAGCTCCCAAATGCCCACACTAAGCTTCCTTCCCTCCTCTAGGCCCATTGTACCCATTTCCAGCTGCTCAGGCCCAAAGTAGACCCCTGTGCTCTTCTGTCACCTCCACCCATCATGACATCCTGCTGGCTTCCTGCGTTAACCGACTAACTACCTTTTATTACTCCCACTGCCATCACTATGTCCTTTACATCATCTGTCTGGAAGCATCAGATACTGAAGAAGCAGCCTAATATCTCCTCACACCTGCCTTGGTCTCCCTAATGCAGCAGTCCACGTCACCGCTGGGAAGCCCATGTCACACAGGCCCCTGCCCCTCTCCCCAGCCCACGGCCCTAATTCCCTCACAGCCAAAGCCTCAAAGGCCCTCCTTGACCTGGCCACCTCCCTCTCTGTCCTCCCTCCTCTTTCTACCTCAGCAGTGTACCTGTTTGTTGAATTGGAGGTGACAAGGACAGGCTGGTCTTTGCCTGGCAAGGTGTGGATGGAGAAGCAACAAGAGACCCCCTTGAGGCCCTTAAGCCGCTACCACAAGTCCTGTTTTTTCTTCCCACAAAGTTTGGCTCCAAGTCTCTGCCCTGTGGCTGTTCCTCCACAGAGAACTACTGCTGCAGGTGCAGTGGCAGGTGACCTTGTGCAGGGGTCAGCATGCTTTGTGTGTGGTGAGCCTGAATCCGGTCAGCATCAGAGCCCAGCCCCCATCCCAAGAACTATTCTCGGGCAGGGGTGATGGAACTGGAGAGTTGGCCCAGTCCTGTAAGTTCTGATGCACTGTGTCAAAAATGCAGCATTTGCGGAGAGAGGATGTGGCTTAGTGGCACAACACTAGCCTAGCCTGGGTGAAGCTCTGGGTTCCGTCCTCAGCTTCCATCCTGAAAGAAAAAAAAATCAAACAAGCATTCAGCATGTCCAACTCTGTGGTGTTCATTAAGTCAGTTTGGCTCGTGGGCAGCTGTCAGCTGGTCCTTCCCCAGGCCTGCTGAACCAGCCTTCACAGGCGCCTAACCAGCGGGGCCTCCGAGCATTTGCCCCACCAGGCCTGGCCTGGTCAGCATGATCTTGACCCTCGGACCTTCTCCAAGGCCCAAAGCACGTGCATGTACTTTCGTCACTTTCTGGGCTTCTGTGTCCACCTGGTGGGTGTGAGGCTTGTGCAGTGCTGACTCACTTCAAGGTGGTCCAGCCTGGCCAAGTGGATGCAGGTTGCCTGGAGTCCATGGGGCTGCTGGCCATAGCCTCCCTGGTCTGGAAGACTCTGTCTCCCGCCTATGCACATCCTACCTCTGCTGCAAATCCCACCACCTCCAGGAAGCTGTCTCAGCATGAACTCTTCCTTCTCGGACAACCTAGTGCCACAGGAGGGCAGGGCTCCCACCGCCAGGCTCTCAGCAAATGTGGGCAGAGGCCAGGCATGGGCGTCTTCACAGGGTGCTGCTAGGCCCAGGAGGAAGTCTCTGCTTTTTTTTTTTTTATCAATACCTACACAAAGTATAGACAGGGAGCTCAGAATTTATTCATGGGATTAAAAGTCATGGCACAAAGCTACTCACCAAAATTCTCAATGTTTTTCAATCTTGGGGCTGGGTATTTAGCTCAGCAACACAGCACCTGCCTGGCAAGCGCGAGGTTGTGAGTTCGATTCCCAGTACCGGGTAAAAAAAAAAAATAACAAAAAAATTTTTTTTTCACTCTTGTAAATCACCGTTGTTCCCTTAGTAAGTTTTCATTGGTAAGATCCAAACAATATAGAATAAAAAAGAATCACCATTTTAATTTCTGGAGGTCAAAGCTATCAATTTACCATTTCTGGATTTTGTATGTTTAGGAAAGCTAAACTATAAAAACATTTTTTAGTGTTTTGTATTTATGCTTAACTGTATGGAGAAGGTTTTTTGTTTTTTTTTTAGAGTTTATTAGCTAATGAATACTTTCTGTAGTACTGGGATATAAGCCTAGGGGCACTTCCCCAGCTCCTTTTTTGTTTTTTAACCTTTTATTTTAAGACAAGATCTTACTTAGTTCTTCAGGCTGGCCTCAAACTTACAGTCCTCCTTCAGCTTCCTGAGCATCTGAGATTTGAAGAGTGTGGCTTCTTAAGTGAAATAAATCCGACACATATGTGTAAATACTGCATTGTTTCTCTGGTGTGAGAAACAAAAAGTGTAAACAAGGACCAAAATGTATAACAGGTATTGTGAAATAGGAAGAAAATGTTCAAATGGGGAGGGGAACAAGGGAGGAGGAAGGGGGAAAGGAAAGAAAGGAAAAGTAAACAAAAAGAAAAGAAGGAACAATAGAAACAAAGCTTTTTAAATGGAGAGGAGAAGAGGGATTGAAGAGAGGGTAGAGGAATGGGAAAAAAAGAATCAGGTTGTATCAGGTACAGGTAAATTCTCTATGATGAATCAGATTCTCTATGATAAATGTGATCATTATGTATACCTAACATGTACCAATAAAATCTGATTTTTTAAAAAAAAAAAGTATGGCAGCATACCCAACTCAATAAACACTCTTCATCTAGAAGTGGTGTAAAACATCTATGTACCATTTTAAGTGGAGAGCCAGATGGCTGCAGGCCATTTATTGATTAGGCTCTTTAACTGTTTCAAACTGATCAGAAAAACCGGGCTTGGTAGCACATGCTTGTAATCCCAGCACTTGGGAGGCTGAGGCAGGAGGAGTGCCTCAAGTTTGAGGCCAGACTGGGCTATATATATAGTTAGTTCAGGGGCAGTCTGAACTTTACAGTAATAACCTATCTCAAAAAGACAAAGCAAACAACAAAAAAGATCAGAAAATGAGTTTGTAACAGTTCTTACAAATGGGTCTACTTCTTGCTTCTCTTTTTTGATATTTCCATTGATTTATTCTTCCTTCCATACCACATGGTCCTACATAGGTCATTTGTTGTTTTGATGTTTGTGAGGCCCAAGTCCTTTCTCAGAACTTATTGGCTGCACCTGAGCAGTCTCCAGACTTTTAGCTCCAGATACACAAGAGACTAGGAAGCCTAGCAAATATAAGCCCTGTGTCAGTGGGCCTGCATTGCTGCCCACTTGGCCTGAAGGTATAGACAAGATGATGCAGTTCTGGCAATGGTCACCTCTTGCTGGGACATTTTTTTGGTGAAGTCCTTGCAGCACAACCCAGGGCTCCTGCACTGAGGAAGCATGTGTGGTCAGCCTGTTTCTTGGTCTATGAGCTCAGAAACAGCTGCAATTTCAGAGCTCTGCGAACTTACATAAGACAAAAATACCTCCCATACAGCTGTATACCAGCAGCAATGATGCCGTCTGCTTCCCAGGGTGACTAGAGTTTGAAGAGAAGATGAAGGCTGTCACTGTGGGTGGGATGCTATGCCCAGCCTGGGCCAGGCCTCCGTGAAGGTTGGGGACCATCCTTTTGCATGAGTTTCCTTGAGTTAAGTTCATTCTCTCCAGGACATTGGGATCAATTTTCTTTGGGGCTTGTGTGGAAGAGCTGACAACACACAGTGTTCAGGATCATCGCCGTACCTTCCTGATAGGCTGAGTGGATGTCAGCTTCCCCACCTCTGGTACAACTGTCTCAGTTCAGGCACTGCTTCTGCAGAGGCCTTGGTCGGGGAAGCAACCACCTCCACCTTGGGCAGCCCCCGTTCCTCCAGCTGGGTCAAATGCAGACAGAAACCCGGACAGACCATTTGACAAACCTCAGTTCCTGAGGCCCAACACAAGGTTCCGGAGGGCCTCCTCTGTCCACAGAGAAAGTAGCATGGCTATATTCACAATGTCTTTGAAATCATAACGAACAGTGCTTTCCCCTGTATTTCTTCTCTGCCTTCCTTTCAAGCAAAGCTGTCTCTGAGAAAGACGTGACTTTGGCGGCGCTGTGACTGGGGTGGGAGAAAAGCAGACAGTGTTGGCCGTCTCCCTGGATTTTAGGTTCAAACACCAGCCTTCTTATGGAATCTGAGAGAACTCATGGTTCAGATAAAATGTTTGCAAGAAGCCAGGGAAAAGAAGAGAGTTTATCCCACAAGCCAGAAGAGGCCCCATCCTGCATGGAAGAGGGCAGAGTCTGGGAAGCGGTAAGGACTGGGCACGCGGGCAGTGAGACCGGGCAGATTCCTATGGCCACATCTGGCTCATGCTGTGTGGGCAGAGGACCAGAGGCTGCCTCCCTCCCTCACATGCCTTGGCACTTGACACTTGAGACAACCTCAGGGAAAACGAAGGCAGCTGGAAGAATCAGGAGTTAAATTTTCCACCAGCAGGGCTGGAGAATAGCTTGGAATTATAGAGGAAAATAAAGCACGGTTCTGGCCATCTGAGCTTCAGAGAGAAACTCATAATTGTTACATTTATTTTTGCACATTTTAAATATTGTGGAAAAGGCCACTTGTCTGATGCTTGTAATTACATTTTACCTTTTATCAAAGTAATATAAATAACAGGTAAAAGTGTATATACTATATGCTAAATTTGAGTGATTCACGTTATTTCTAAGCTCAACCGTCACTTTCTGAGAGAAATAACATGCCCAGGGTAAAAAAGCTACTATACAGTGAAGCTGGATTTAAACCCTGACAGGAACTTTAGCATCAGGATGCACAATATTATCCAGTATGCTGAGCTTCCTCTCCCACACAGTTAAAAAATCAAAATTGAAATACAAGGCGGTATCAACAAACAGCAATCCTCTGCCCTAGCCATGGAGACGCTGGCTGTGGGCTGAGCCTTCTCCATGTCTAGGCCAGGGCGCCTCCCTTGTTTCCACAAGAACTCAGAGGCTACTGCAACAGGGCAGGCCACTCTTTTGGCATCTAACTGTACCATTTGATTCCTTCACTGGTTACAGTCTACCATCAAATTAAATGCATATGCCCTCTGCTTTCCGCAGATCATGGGCGCCCTTGCACACTAACATTATAGCTTCCCTGGCTTTATCTTGGGGGAGTTCTGTAATTTCTCTGTTCCTTCCTGACCACAGATCTTTGGTGGTGTTTCTCCACGTCGTCCAGATCCAGCACACACTCAGGGTTTCAGTGAGTCCGCACTCAGGTGACTTGTTTTATGAATTGTTGAGATTGCAATAGAAATGTTCCTCATTTAATGACCCACCTGTTTAGCGACTGCTCAGACTTACAACCTTTGTACACTTCTGTACACCGTTTTTAGAGCCGCAATGTTTTTTTGTGTATAGTACACCTTGTTTATACGGTAATTTTTGCTGTGCAGGAGTACAGTTTCATTCATTGCAGTAATCGTGTAAGAGTTATGCAAATAAAGGCAAAGACATTCAGTTGGAGGTTCCTCTTACCACTTTGTTCTGGATGTTGTAATGTACATGCCACATAGAATTCCTCATTCAAGAACAAATTCATTTAATGACCTAGTCACAGGGACTGAACTCTGTAACTAAATAAGGAATGTGTGTATTTCATCCTGGCCCAGGGAAGGGTCTAAAAAGCTCAAGACAGACTTCCAAATGTCTACATTTGCAAAGGTTGTGCAGAGGCCTCTCTGGATCTACCTGAGGTAGCCTGGGCTTGGGTCCACCGTGGCCTGCTCCTGTGTCAGCCGGCAGGGGGCAGACCTGAGCTCCCTAGTGTTGGACAGGAGCCCTTAGATGATAACATATCTACTGCCATGCAGGAGAAATGATCATTTCTAACTTTGTAAGATAAAAATAAAGTCTTACTAAGTGTCACTGGCATCCCTTTTGAGTCCCAAGTGTCATGATATGATCAGCAGCTTGGGGGCACAGAGACAAACTCACAGATCATTAATGCAACTGAAGCTTGCATGCCACGGGATTTACTAGCTTTGGGGGTCCCGGTGTGCATCCCCTATCAGAATGCTGCCATCCGTACCTGGAAATCATTCTCTGACCCATTTCCACGTTTTCCAAGAGAAGGAGTTGGTGGATTCTGAACTCCTGCATTAAAGCACTAATGCAAAGTTTATGGAGTTCTATGTTCTGCAAGTTACAGAAGTTGGTAAAACTATATCAAAAACCTTTAACCTAGTACTTCAGAAAGTGCTAAAACATGATTTTAAAATGTTTCTGACTTTAAAACCTTTTAGAGCAAAAAGTTATTTTGGACTATTATTAATCAGTAAATATTTTAAAGCTTATTTACTCACCCATTACATTTCAAAGGAGTTAATGTTTACATAATTTAACTGATAAAGATGTCTAAACTTCTGGAGTCACATGACTCAGGTTCTGTTCCAGTTACCATGACAACAACGTCTAGACTTGGTAGTGTAAACCACCACCACCCCATCTTCTTGTACTCATGGATTCTGTGGTTAGCATTTGGAAAGGACACAGCAAACACGGCTCTGCTCCCCTGGATCTTAGCTAGTGCAGCTTCAGAGCTGGGGGCTAGAATCACCTGATCCCCATCTGGAAGACATCTGGCAGTTGATGCTGGGTGTTGGCTGGAATCTCAGGGAGGGCAGTTGGCTGAAGTACCTGCTCATGGCCTTGCCATGTGGCCACTCAGGCCTTCTCACACTATAGTGGCTGGGCTCCAAGACCTACCAGCTCATGAACTAGGAAGCAGAAACTGCCAGTACCCTTAAAATGTGAATTTGCAACTGGTATAGCACCATTTCCACTACATTCTACTAGTCAAGCAATCACAGAGCCCATATTCAAGGGGGAGGACCCAGACGAATCCCCTTTTTGAAGAGTGTTGAAGAATTTGGAGAACATGCTATAAAATTCTGCAAATTCTGAGGCTGGGGCTCAATCTACCATACTGGGCTGTTTGGCTGCATATGAATGTCCATATTCACAAAGCTTCCACATCTCATTTTTCATCTTTGAAGTACCCTTAGTGCGGGCGAGGTGGTGCAGGCCTGAAATCCCAGCACTTGGGTGGTGAAGGAAGGAGAAACCCCATGAGTTCAAGGCCAGCCTAGGATACATAGTGAGTTCAAGGCCACTCTGAACTATACAGCAAGACCCTGTCTCATAAAACAAAACAAAAAAAAAGTATCTTTAGCTTGGCTGGTATTTAAATACCTCAGGAATCTTTCCTTTCTTGGATTGTTAATGCCTTCCACATCTCCAGCTCAGTTTTTCCACTGTTTCCAGCTCTCCATGGAACTATTCTACTTGAACACAGGCCTAGGTCTCTGAGTGGATCAGCTGCCCCAGGGCACTGGCAGGCTTCCCTTCAAATAGGAAACTCCCACTTCAACTACAGCTTTTACCTGGGAGTAAGACTGGAGGAGAAGATGGGAGCAGTGGGAGGTAGGGAGAAACGGTTCTGGCTGGGTGAGCGGCCTGATGACTAAAGTCATCCCTCTTTTTGCACAGCAGGCTGGATGGCTGTTTCAGCCTGGAAGACCACAGTGGGAACCTATAATTGAAGAGGTGCCCAGGATGGGGACATATTGGAAATCGTATCTAAAAAGAGAAGCTGAAGGGATCCCTTGAGCTACAGAAGAAAACAGTGAAAGCCGAAAGAGACCCAGCAGTCTTCACACCTGTGGCTGCTTGTCAGACGGAAAGGGGCAGAGAGGTCCTGTACTGCTGCAAAAGGCAAAACAAGAACTACGGGGCAGGTCCCAGTTTCAAGGAGACGGGTCTCCGGAGGCAATTCTGTGGCAATCTTGGTGAGGGACGGCAACGGCGATGAGAACAGGCCAGAGACATGCTCTGAAGAACTGCGTGGGCAAAGCAAGGTTGAAGGCAGGGTTTAGGCTTTTGTCTGGCTTGGACATCCAGAATAACTTCTCAGTTTCTTAACTCTCAGTTATTTTGAGTCCATAAAATTCTAAATTATGACAAATGCCTTCGGGGTGAGAAGGTGAAACTACCCTGGGAACAATCAGGTGAGGCCTACCAACACACTGGGGCTGGTCTGGCCTCAACAGGTGTGACAGGCAGTTTTACGAGGTCTCTGCCCCACCTGCCAGTTACTTGTGCCACCTCCCTGCACCCCAACTCAAACCATCACCACTCCTTCAACTGCTCAGAGACAGCCAGTCTCTCCTTTCTGCCTCTGCCCCTCCCCTTTCTTACTGAGCAGTACATCCTGGAGATTCAACAGACAAAGGCCCCAGGGAAATCTAGGGCTAAGTGTCAGGCAGCCAAAGAACCTGACTTCCATCAGCACACAATCTCAAGCCACACCCGGAAAATGACTGATTCAAACATGTTTACTGAGCTACCACTTGGATTTGGAGACTGGGAAAGAAGTCCCAAACAGATGGGAAACTAGGGGCTCATTTAACCCAGGGAGCCAGTGCCCTTCTCCAATGTGGAGGCAAAGCAAGCTCCACTGGACTCCGAGCACAGCAGAAACAGACAGAGGGTCAGCATCACGGTGCATCAGGGAGGGCAGGGACTCTTGGTTTCGTTACACCACTGGAGAGGAAGGCAGGTTAGAACGGCAAAGCCACCTCCCCACTCCATGGTGGGAGCTGAGCCTGCAAGGAACTCTTCACTTTGCTGTTTCTTCCTCTTTTCCTTTTCCAAGAGGTCACGTCCTTGGGGGTGGGAAATGGTGGAGGGAGGGGCACAGGGTGCTGTTAGAAATCCTGTAATGAGAAGGAAGAAAGGAAGACAGTCACTGCAACAGACCAAAGGGCAGACAGAAGATTGCGCCCGCAGCCCATTCTAACTACCCCTGCTAAAGCTCCAGAGACGCCCAGAGGGCTGCCCCAGGGCTTTGGCCTTCCTGTCCACTTGGCAGGTTGCCCAGCGGCATTTCTAAGGACACACAACCCAGCTCCGCAAACACTCACCTCTATGTTTAGCTCTGTAGTATCCAATAGGTCCAGTCCGTTTTCACTGAGGGAAGAGTGACTACCATGATGCTGGAAGAAATGGGGTCACGTCAGCAACGTGTCTCTTCACTTTCTCCCACAAAAACAGCAGCACTGCTCCCAGTGCAGGTATGTAGGAACAAGCTGCAGGGGCTTCCCATCAGCCATTACACAAGCACCTGCTGTCTGAGCCTGCCAACTGAACTCCTTAAATACATTCAGTTTTGGAGCCAGAGAATGGGATTCTCCAAGGACTTTAGGATAGACTCTGAATAGAGGCCTTGCTTGCTGGTCTCTGGTATGAGGATGTCACTGTTTGAATTTTCCTCTGAGCACAAGGCCTCCATTCTCCTATTTTATTCTGTTCTTTCCCCTCCCCAAAGCAGAAAGAGAGGAGAAGGGTAAGAGGAAGACACATAGTTTGGTTTGGACTGAAATGTCTGTGTTACCCTTGAAGCCAGATGTTGAAATCCTAACCCTCAAAACGACAGGCAGTATTAGGAAATGGTACCTTTGGGAAGGGATTACGTCAGACAGTGGATCCCTCGTGAATATGATCAGTTCCTAAGAAGCCAGAGTGCTACCGTAGTCTTTTCTCCATGAGAGCAGGGGAGATGTCAGGCCGTGTGCAACCCACAGAGGGCGCACATCAGAACCTGACCATGTTCACTCTGACCTTAAGACTTCGGGGCTCCCTGGGTCTCCCTGGACTTCCAGCAAATATCTACTGCTTATAAGCCACCAACCTATTTATGTTACGGCAACAGGACCTAAGACACACCCCTCTGCAGTTTATAAGGTGCTGTACGTGGTAGTGTGCGTAAAAGCTCCATTGTAAAGATGAGCAAACAAAGAATGAGAAGGGGTAATGAGTTAATCTGATGTAGAACTGAGGACGTGCACTCAGGTCACCTCACTCCAAGCTCTGCACCCTCTCCCTACTACACTGGAGCATTCCTCCGGGGCAAGCAAGCAGCCCGGGAGTGAAGGAGACAGGAGGGAAGGAAGGGGCGTGGCTGTGCTGGGGAAACTACATGAATGCCCTGACAGCAAGGACGGTGGACCTTCCATGCCTGGCTCCAGGGCTCCTTCCAATTTAAATGAGGTTCAGAGTCACCAATACTTACTTCGTTGGAAAGGGAAAGTTTTTATAATCTTTTCTGGTATTTTTAATTTATTTTCCTTATTTCAAAAGTAAAGTCCAAGAAAAGTCCACAGCAACTCACAACCTTCCTCTTCTATGATTCTTTGAAAAGGTCCTCAGTAACGTTCAAAGCCAAAGGCATCACCAGGGCTGAGGGAATTCCTGTGCTTCTCCCACCTACCAGCTGCCAGCTCTAGAGCGAAGAGGGAATCTTAGATCCACACACCTTCTTTGTATCCCGCCATGCTTCACTTGATTCATCCAGACTTTCTAGCTCTTCTTCATCCTCTTCCATAAGGCTGAGTCTACAGATAATGGCAAAGAGCAGATGTTTCCCCATTCCTTAACGATTCCTGAGTTTCCCAGAGGCACCAGGAAAGAGAGGTGGGCAGGACATAAAGCAGGAAGTAAGTTTTAGGCTCCCACTCCTGCCTCAGTAGGAGCACCTTCCTGCATTCTAGGGCTTCAGATTACACTGCAGCAAGTGTTCTGGGGCTCAAATTAGTCCAAAAGAGGCTGGCAGAAAAGCACTGGGTAAGGTTAGAATCTCAGGAGGAGTGACAGACGGGAAGTTAAGATAGAAGATGATGAAGAAAAAGCTCACCGAGTCAGCTTGTTGTCCAGACCAGTCCCTGAAGGGTTGCGTGGAGTCTGGAAATACTGTGCACCTGAGAACCTTGGCCTCTGGGTACCTGAGAGGAGCCGGCTGTTGAAAAAGAAGCAGAATCAGTGACAAGGAATAAAAAAGTAAAGGATAAAAAGAAGAGGCATTAAAGAGAGAAAAGCTCAGAGTGTAAGGAGAAAGAGACATCATAAAGCTAAAAAAAATATAGACAAGCATTAGAGAAGAAAATAGGTAAGTATCAGAGAAGCACTGGAGGAAGTAGGTGTGCTTCAGGGAGAACGAAGAGAACCACCAAACCTAGGACCAGTCTCCCCTCAGCCTTACCTGTGCGTGAACTCTGATTCCAAGCCTTCTTCTTCTTTGGCTTCCCCCAGCACCCCCAGGGGCTGCTTGTTCTTCACAGCAGTGGAGGTGAGGGTGGGTGTGGGTGGGACACTGTTGAGCTGCAAGCTTTCTTCCTGACCTGCTCCCTGATGCTTGCTGGGACCTGAAAGGAGGTAGATGTGTAAGGCAGATTGACCAGGCACCTATCAACTCTATTTAATTTTTAAGGCCAGGATTTATTAAGGGAAAGTTAAGCAAAAGAGAATGGAAAACCTATATACCCTAATTCTGTTCTACCTCAAAAATGATCGGAGTTCTACTGAATGCACAGCCCCATGTACTACCATATAAGGCTTGCAGGAGTGTATCTGGACCTTGTTCAAGAACAACTCACTATACAGCTTAGAAAACAAGACAGAAAGAGACACTGAAGCATCCATCTCACAGACAAAAAGTAACAAGCAAAGATAAACGTGGAGAGGGAAGGATTCACTAAGATGGAAAGGTCTGAATCAAGCAAAGAGGACATCGGAGATCCTATCAATTCTAGAGTTCTGTAGTCAGAAAAAGCTTTAAAATACCAACAATTTGGGGGCTAGAGGCTACAGTGGATGGATGAACGATAGAGAGGAACAGAAAAATGGAAGACAGAACTTTCTAAAAGCCGAGAGAGACACAGAGACAGAGAGACAGAGAGATGCAATGTCATTGTAACTCTGGTGGGAAGGCTGAGTGGAGGACCTGCTGTCCTCTGCAGACTGGAAAAGGCAGAGGTAGACAATTCCAAAGATTATTACCTGAGGTTCTCTTTCTCTGAGAAATCCCAGAAGATGCTACTTTAAATGTAAAAATCAAGTGGATTAATATCTATCTATGTTAAATATTCATGCCTCCATCACCCTCCTTCTCCCAGGTATGTTTACAATAGAAGTCAACAACCCAAAAGTAAGTCACGACTGATTCATGCAAAGGGCTACAGAAAATGGGGGACCTGCACTCATGAGCTTGTACAAAGAGAGGACACCTGGGGCCCTCTCATGGATCCTTTTAACCTCCACTGTCTATTAATGGTGTAAGAGACCTGTCCTCCACCTTCACTGGCTTCCTCGACCTTCAGGTTCATGTCTGTAAATATGACCTATATTCTGCCAGCTCCCAGCCTTTAATTTTTCCCTGAGGTCTGGCTTCTGATTCTCAGTTGTCAGCCCAATATCTGCATATGGAAGAATGTGGGTAATATCAAAGCCCTGGCCTTACCCCATGACCTAACCTGCTCACGGCCTCCCCAGTTCAGACAATATCAACTTTATTCATTTAAATTTCTGGAGCTGGACTCCTCTCTCTTACACCCAATTTCCAATTTGTCAAGGAATTCTATTAGAGACACCTCAGAAATGCATCTAAAACCCAGCCGGCTATTCCACACCACCTCATCGTCATCCCTGGGCTGTGCACTCTCATCTGTTAGGGTGCCTCCACCAGCATCCTCACTGGCCTCCTGGCTCCTGTCCTTGCCCTTCTATGTCAGTTCTCAGCATAGGAGTCAGAGGGATCCTTGGTAGACACAGGCAGATCCTGTGACTCCTCTGCTCAAAATCTTCTGATGGCTTCCTGCTCCACTAAGAAATGCCTGAGTCTTTACTCTGCCTGAAATATTCTGGGCTCCTGTGACCTCTTTGGTCTCACATCCTTCATATGCTACACTCTAGCCATGATGGTCTCCTCGGCTGTTCTGGAGCATCCCTACTCATGTCACGGCCTTTGCACTGGCTCCTCCCTTCTGTTCTGACAGGCACCAGGCGTCCATTGTCAGACCTCTGTTTTACAATCAGTTGGGAGGCCATCAGACTGAGATGGCTCCAGTACTTTGGGTTCCTTCTTAAGCAATCCCAAACCCAATTCAGAGTTAATGTGCATAGTTTAGGAGAAACTTAAGCTTCACCACTCAGAAACCACTATTTAACCTCTAAATAGACTTTCTATTTAACCAATCAAGTATCTTCTTTGCCTTACTTCCGCAAGCACTTTACAGAAGTTTTCCCCTCAGGTCCCTTGGTGGATGGAGTCTCTAAACCGTTTCCTGTCTGGTGCTTACTCATGGATAAGTCACTGCTCAAATACAGTAAAATTTTAATGTGTCTAAATTCTCCTTTTGACATCTCCTTCAGGTTTTAACATTCACGCTCTCTGTAAGGCCTTTGCTGTCCCCTATCTTTATAAGCCTGAAACCTTTTCCCCCAGAATTCTTTTTCTCCTTCCTGCTTTTTTTGGTCATAGTATTTATCACTACTTGACACTCTGAAGATGTTTTGTCTTTGCTTACTGCTGAGTTCTCAGTGTTTGCTTAATGAATGAGAGATGCAATATTTTCAGTTTAATCTCACCTTTACAAATCCTCTGCCTCCCGCCACACAACTATGGTTTGGCCAACACATACTTTTTATGCTGCATGTGTTAATTCTGTTGGCCCTTGATGTTCATTCTTTCTCTATCCATCTTACATAAATCGTATTCATTTTTAAAGCTCCAGCTTAAATTCTTTCTTTACCTCCTTGGTAAAGCCTTCACAAATCAACTAAACTTAAAGTGGTACCTTCCTCCTCTGAATTCCACAGCATTCATTTGTACAAAGCTTGGGTAGTAATTTATTGGCAAGTTTTCACAACTTAGATTTTTCTCTAAATGTAGTTCTTCTCTTTCTAATTAGATGGAAAGCTGCTTAATATGTTCCTGCTAGTTTGAACCCCTGCTGGTATATGCATGACTGTACCATTGGGCAGCTCATACCACTGGTGGTACAAATGGACCAAACCACTTTTACTGGCCTTTTCCTAATAGAATTAATAAAAAGTTGCCCAACGAGACAGTCATGCATGTACCACTGGTGATTCACTCTGCTTGGCAATGAGACACAAATTATGGCCTGTCAAGAAGGTGTTAAGAAGCCTCCGTGATAACACACCAAACACATCATCTTGTACTTTGTAGGTCCTTAATAAATATTTATCTGTTACTTGACTAAAGCAGAGTTTCCTCGTGGTAGCAGATATAATTGTAGGTGGTGTACATAAGACATTTAAAATAAATCACACCCTATACAGAAATTAACTAAAAATGATTCACAGACCTAAATCTAAGAGCCAAAACTATAAAGAAGACCTCTAAGAAGAAAATGTAAGAGTATGCCTTTATGGTGTTTGGATAGGGCAGTTTCCTTAAGGAAGGACGACAAAGCACAAGCAACAAAAGAAAAGATAGGTAAGTTGGATTTCATTAAAATTAGTATCTTTGTGTTTCAAAAGATACTATCAACATTAATATCCACAAAATGTGAGAAAATTTTTACATGTGCTTGAACATGAGAAGAACACCATTAGTCATGACAGAAATGAAAATTTAAACCAAACACTTTAGTCACTAGGAGATGGATAAAATTTCAAAAGGCAGACATTAACAAGAACTAGTAAGGAACACTGGTCATGAAGTAGAGAATCTGGAGTTCACCAAACAATCCTGGTGCGACAGTTAAGTGGTATAAGCACTCTAGAAACAGTTTGGCAGTTCATCAAAAAGCTAAATGAAGGAGTTGCTACTGTATGACCCATCAATTCCTCTCCTAGGTATTTCAGTTCTCCCTTGAGAACTGAAAACAGATGTTCACCCCAAAACTTGCACATAAACCTTAATATCACCGTGTTTAACTGTCAGGAAATGGAAACAACTCAAGTGTCAATCAGTTGATGAATGGATAAAGTATGGTACAGTACAGCCATACAAAGGAATATATTCTGCTACAAAAATGAGGTACGCACTAAAACATGGATAAACCCTGAAAACATGCTGAGTAAAAGAAATGAGACACACAAAGCACCATTTACATGGTTCCATTTAGATACTGTGTCTAAAACAGGCAAATTCAGAGACAGGAAGATTAGTGATACCCACTGGGTTATATCCTAGAAATACATCCTACAATATCCTACCCACTAGGGCTGGGGGGATGAGGAGAATAAGAAGTGACTGCTAACAGGTAGTACACGCTTTCTTCTGTAGTGATGAAAAATGTTCTAAAAGTAGGTAGTGGTAATGGCTGCACAGCTTAGTAAATATACTAGAAACCATTAATGTATATACTTCAAAAGGGTAACTGTATGGTATGTGAATTATATCTCAATAAACCTATAACATTTAAAAAGTCCTATTTTAAAATACATAGTAGAAAACAATACATCAAACTAGTTTCTAGGATATTATCACTTAACATGACACTATGTTTAAAAAAAATCAAAGAAAAACTATGTAAATTTTAAGGCAGGTGGTAATCAGAAGGCTAAAAAAAAAAATCACAGGTGGTGCAAAAAATCTTGAAAATAATGGAACACAAGGTGTGTGTAGGGGACTTCAAATTACAGATTGGTTAATTCAATTTTGGTTCTATTGTAGTTTATTTCATTTTTCATATAGGTTTGCTATATTTAGTTAGCGAGCTAAACCTTGAAGCAAAGTATTATTAATTCTAGTAGATGCTTAATGAAATATTTGACAGAAAGAAGTTGGATTCAGATCAAAGATTATCTCTTTCGGACCCAAGCAGTGGCGACCAGGCCCACCATGCCAAGCATGCTGATGCCGACCCCCAGCCATCTACCTTCAATGCGCCTCCTCTTGGAGTGAGAGTGGCCCTGAGGACTGGCCTCTGCTGTGCTCTCCACAGGGGTGAGAGAGCGGCGGTAGGTAGTGACTGGACCCCAGGGACAGCCAGGTGTTTGGGGGACACGCTGCAGACACTTTTCCAGGTAGGACAATCTAAGGGAGGGATGGAGTAGAGAGGCTGAAGTGGCCACCAGATTCCCCCTCACGCCCTTCTATAATCCATACCTCTACTCATCCACAAACTTACAGCAGCTGCTTGTCTTGTTGGAAAAGGCGGGGAGAGAACTCTGAAAGGAGCTCCAAGAACACCAGATTTGGGGGCACATCGGAGGAGCCAGCTGGAGAAAGCTCAGACAAGGAGAACTTGATGCCTTCCCTTAGTTGGGCAGAATCATTTTAGGAAAACAGTCCCTTCTTCCTTCCGCCTTCCCTCCCAGGGCTGGAATATCCTGTTCACGCATATCTTTCTGTTCCCCATGTTCTCTGACAACACACCCTCCAACTTAACTGTTACTTCTTTTCATATTACGGCCCCCTTCACGACCTCATACCCCGCCCTCCCTGAACCCAGCCCCCAACCGCTGCTTCCTCACTTGTGCAGCTTGACCATGATGTCACGGTTCTGCAGTTGCTGGGGTCCAAAGCTCAAGGCAAACCTCCGGGCTAGGTCCCTCATCTCCATGAAGGCTGGCAGTTCACTTAGACCCTGAGGTCCCCGCTCCTGAAGCAATTCTGTGTATAGCTGTGTCCAGGAGATGTGGAAAGTTTGGGGAAGGGAGGAACAGGCACACTAGAGAAGCACAGCATCCCCTTCTCTACTCAGAAATTCCAGAGGGCTTGGAATGCCATTTATTTTGTATCTTTCCTCCCAGGACACTGCCCTAACCCTGGAGCCCCTGTAGTACTGGCAGCCTTTAGTCCTGCTCTATAAAAACAAACACATCTGTAGTGACTAAAGAGGCTGCCGGGGAACAAATCACCGTCACTTCATTGTTGATGCTCCCAGGTCTTAACTCAGGGCTGATTTCTACAGGGTAGGGCAAAAACTTCCCTTTTAGAAACAGACTTTCTAGGGGTCACTGAGGTACAAAGAAGCCTGTCAAATAAAATAAAGAGTCAAAACAATAAAGATTTTGCTCCAAAGAATCTTACATCCTAAGAGCTGAAGGCAAAAATGTGGGGATAATCTGGAGGGTCCTGACAGGCTCAAGGCCCTCTGGGCACAAGCGAGTACCTGCTTGAGACTCAGCAGCAGGATTCTGGAACAATGGCTTCGGTCAATCTGCCTTGCTCTGGTCAGTGTTTCCTTGATAATGTCACCATAGTCATTATAGAACTGAGGGAGAGAAATGGAAAAGGTACTGGTTGACTGTAAGAAACGATTTTGATTTTTCTTTTATATCCCTAATCGTGCCTCCTTCCCAAAGAGCCTGGGGCAGGAAAATGTGAATCTAAGCATTAAATAACTCAGACTAGACCTTACCTTTAACCAATAGGTGCAGAGCCCCAAAGAAATCACTTTAGATTACAAATACACAAAAGAAACTCTTCCTGACCCCAATTCTTAGAGGAGTGCCAGTGTCTACTCTCAGCCGGCACTGAAGTCTGTGCACTTTTCCCCATCAAAAGGAAGCTCCATGGAGCAGAGACTGTGTTCTGTTCACTATGTCCCCTGTGCCTAGAATGCTGGGTACACAGCAGCTCACTAATGGAAATGAGTCCAGTCATGGGTTAGGACTGAGCTACTCACTATGTGTCCTGTGAAGACTGGGCTCTCCCTCCATTGTTTTTTTTTTTTTTCCCTTCTTATATTATTCCAGTCTGTAGACTGGGTTTGAAGAAAAACCAATTTTCAGGTAGGAAGAATAATCTATTTTCCCTCCAGTGAATGCAAATTTCTTAATAGCTTGTTCTCTATATTTACTATAAAGTCTCTTTCCCTTGTCCCTTTATTCTAAACTCCTACTACCATTCCCTCCTCCTTCTACTTTAAGCCTGATCCCATAAGACCTATCCCACTTCCTTTCTAAAATGTTGTGTTTGAGCTCAAGGCTGTGCTCTGCTTGGTTCCCTCTCCTTTGTGTCTGCAGGGCCTCATACAGTACCTTGTTGTAGTGTTTGAAAACATCCGAGGCTGCATCCAGCTCCAGGATCCCATAGAGCAACAGCTTGCAGAACCCAGCCAGCAGGCGGCGCCGCTGGTGCAGCTGCTCTATCTGCATATGATCATCTTGGGTCTGACCTGGGCCATAAGGGCAGAATGCAAACACAGGCTTAGGCCTCTGGCCTAAATTCTTGAGCCAGACCCAGTCCCAAGCCCTCCCTATGCCACAGGCTTAGAGTCCCAGTACCACTGCCCAGGTCTCCAGACTGCAGAAAGACGTGGTCCATGAGGAAGCTGGCTAACTCAGATTGGAGCGTAGCTTCTGGCAAAAAGATGAGGGGCCTAAGGAAATCTCGTCCCCCTGCTATCATCTGAGGGCTGAAGATGAGAAGCAGATCACTCAATAAAATAAAAGCCTGTTAGGGGGAGAAAAACCAGGATGATTAAAGCAAAAGAGAGTATTTGCTAAGAATAGAATTGCACAGCTAATTTCCCTGTAGAACAAGGCATCCTCAGACCTCAGACCCGCTTCTTGCTCCCTCTTGAAACAATGCTCACCTGCTCCTGGATCACTAGATCTACATCAGAGAGACAGTTCTGGCAGAGTTCACAGACCGCCACCATCCTGTCCTTCAGACTCAACAACTGCTTCTGTGGAAACAGCGGCTTGTAGGGGGAATGAAGACATTGGCTCCTCCTTCCTCATCCCTTCCTTAGACCCATACTCACCTGGGAACCACCTGACCTTGAAATGTGAGTTAGTGTCCAGAGAACGGAGAAATAGACAAGAGTCAAGGCTGGCAGGATCACCTGTACCCATAAAATACCAGAAAAACAAGATTTGAGTGAGTAAAACGAGGGGTAGGCAGTGAGAGAGAATGAAAGAGCAGACACAGAGGAGAGGGAGAGAGAGGCTGACACATCCACAGCTGCATCTACCCATACAATAGCGAAGAAGAGAGAAAATGAGACTGGGGAAACCCAATTCCTTTTCTGGCAGAAAAGAACTGACATTTTGGACAATCTTCAGAGGCTTCTATCCTAACGTACTCAGCCTCCTAGAACCCTTCAATATCCTTTTTGTCTCTAAGGAAACCCAAGAATGATGTTTTCAGGCACTAAAACATGGTCTGCCTCCCAAGAGAGAAGTGGAAAGAATGACCCCACCTGATCATCGTCCGTGTATCTACTCCACACCCAGGGAACTGCGCCTGCCTCAGAGAGATGGGCATCTGGGACCCAGGCCCTTAAGAACACCTCTCCTGCCTCCACATCTCCACCCAGCCTGTCTACCTGCCTGGTGAGGAACCTCGCCCGTATCCACAGCCTTCCGAAGGAGACGGTAACATGGGTCATAGAGCTCCCAACGAGTCAGATCATGAGCGCTTTGGGAGGAAAGGGAAACATTATATTGGAAGAGAACCAAGGAAATCAACTCCACAGACACCAGGGGAAATAGGCAAGGGAGGAAGAGGGAGAGGCTCACTTGTAAAAGGCGGAGAGACGCTTCAGAGTAGCTGCCAGACTGTACGCCTCATCCTCATCTATGAAGGATGACTGAGGAAGGAAGAAGGCCCACAGTAGGACTGTTTCACAAGTGCACTGACCCATGCTTCCCGTGGCCCTCTCCCACTCTTGCCTGTGGTGTCCCACCATGTGTCCCAACTCCTACCTGCAGCAGTTCCTCAAGTTCCTGCTGGAAGCGGTCGGTCAATAGGTCCACTAGTTGGCTGCGAGCGAAGTCCACCCGGGTGAAGAAAGTGAACTCAGGCTTACAGAGAAGATAAAGGGCTTGTGCACCAGCCTCAAGCACTGGGGGCTCTGTGTGCTTCACCACCACGTCTTGGAGTTGCTGCAAGAGCAACTCCAGGTGCTGAGAGAGAAAGAGGAGGCAGAAGATGGTGGGTAGGTGAGAAACAGAGCAGCAAACTTCAAGGATATGATGCCTATGAGAGGAAGGGCTTTTCAATTCTTCTGGAGCCCAGGGTCTAGTAAAGAAGCAGACACTGGAAGACCCCTTGGCCCTCACAGGGGAGCAGTGAGATATAAAAGAATAGGTCTCCCTGCCTCACCTTCTCCAGGCGCCTAGTGCAGTAGATGCTCAGGTCAAAGTAGTTGAGGAGCTGCAGCAGGGGAGCAACCTTCTCTGCATCAGCTGAGAACTGTGGTGATGGAGAGGGAGCCTTATTTATTAGCAAACAGGCTGATAATTCTTCCCATTAGGAGACCACTTCCTTTCACCAACTCGCCCTAGAACCCCTCTTGCTCTACCTTGGCCAGGAGCTGGGGCAGCAGGGGGATGAGGTGCTCAGTTAGCTTCACTTTGTCATCAGCTTGGACCTTGCGTTCTTTAGCAGATAGGCCCTGGAATTAGTCACTTGGGGGTCAGGGATAGTGGGGAGAAATATTGGGTCTGGTGGTTGCATCTGTGTGTCCCTCCTCCCCATGATCTCTGCCCAGGAAGGAAATAGAATTCAGCAGTTCCTTTCATGTTTCTTTTTATGGAGATGGAATTCTCTAAGAGGGAGGTAGAATGCCCTAACTCAGGACCTAAGGATAAGAATGGACATTACATGGCTTCAGTACTGCTAATCTACCCAACCTGCCCTTCATGTCGTACCTTCCTCCCACTGATGCGCCCCACAGGCGGGTGACCCTCCACAGCTTGCCGGGCACTGGACACGAGGATTTCTATCAGCGTGTTCTCCTGCACATCACTTAGGTCTAGGTTGGCAGGAGGAATAAAGACAGCGTCACAGATCAGTCACTTTCTTTCTTGGAAGAAAGTCACTTTCCAAGTCCCCTTCTGTCCTAGGCCACCCCTCTGCTTTTCACAGATCTCCTAATTTCACAGTAGAAGGTGCAAGATCCCCATCCATGGCTGCCATATGATACGCACTCTGGTCCTTCTCCAGCAGCAGGCTTGTGAGACTCTCCCAGTCCTTTAGATGAGGCCCTGCACAGTCCCACAGGCTGTCTACTAAGTAAGCAGCATGGTCATGGAGCTGTGGAGAAGGCACTGGGTGAGTTAATGATGCCACATCAAACTGCTGCAGAACTGGAAAGCTGGTGAAGAAGGACTGCAAGTTTGAGCCTGGCCTACCCAACTCAGCAATTAACAAGACCCTGTCTCAGAAAAAGGACTGGGAATGTAGTTCAGTGCAAAGTCCCTGGGTTCAATCCCCAGTACCACCAAAAGAAAACCCCCACAAAATAAAAAACCCTCCTCCAGGAGGAAGTGGTTGCTGATAAACATCACTTTCTTCCCATAGTGCCCACCCTTCCTTCTCTACTAAGAGGTTTTATGCACAACAGCTAGACATCCCCTGCACATGTCACCTCACTCTCCATAAAGAAGTACAGAAGAAGGTGGAAGAAAGTCTTCTGGGCATGTGGACTCCGGTGTCGTTCTCTGCCACCCCTTGCTCTCATCTCAAACTCAGGGTAGAAGAGCCTGGTGGGATAGACACAAGGAAGGAGCACAGAGCAGGAGGAAGTAGGGAAGGCCAAACCACCATGGAGGGAAGCAAGGGACCAAGGAGCAGACAAAGGGGGAAAAGTGCAGAATGGAGGAAAGCCCAAGGGGCTAAGAGGAAAGAGGACACCCAGAGAGACTTTAATAGGTTTTAGGAGTCCTAGGCAAAGCAGCAGTGGATGAGAAAAAAAGAGAAAGAAGGATATAAAAGAGATGCACAAGAAGCCCCACTCACTTCCAGTACAGAAATTCCCCTGCAGCAGCAGCCAGGGCACGATGAGAAGCATACACAACAGGGTAGATGCTCTCACAGTCTGCACTGGTCAGCACGCCTTCCATGTTTCTGCCAAGAAAAAAGGAGGAAGAGCAGGTGGGTGCAGATGCTGTCCTTCAGAGCAATCAGGGTTTGCAGCTAAAACAAGGCTATGACTCACAGAGAACTTTTTTAATGAAGAGTAGAAGACAGGAGTGTGAAGAGTTAGAGAAGACAAGAAAGCTTCCCCCTTGAGATTACTCAGGCATAATCTCTGCCTTTCAACCTGCACATAAGAAAGAGTCAATTCATGACAGTTGGGGACAGGACTCTGAAGGATCTTGCCTAATGTTGTAAGTCTGAGGTGCTGCCTCCCCACTTGCCAGAACTCACTTCAGGATCAGGATGAGCAACCTGACGGCCTCCACTGCTACATCGTACTCTCTGTCCATGACCATGGAAACCATCCGCTCCTGTCAGAAGGAGAGCACCATTCTGTATCTCACTGAGCCCGTTGCAAAACATCGTATTCTTTTACAATTTGAGAGACTCCAAAGAGAGGATGCAGGAACAGCCCAACAAAAGAAAGAAATGCAGTGGGGACAGGGGAACCACAAAGCAAGGGGCCAAGGGCAGGAGCACTGTCCCCATCACACCTTGAAGCGGCTGGTGAACAGCTCCAGGCGAGCAGTCAGCCCCTGGTTGCTGTACAGCCTTTGCAGAGCTTTCAGGCAGGTCAGACGGACATCCCGGTTCTGTCAAGGAGGAACAAAGAGGAGAAGGGAACATGACCGACCACTCTTCTCACTGAGCCTCTATATACCCCTTACAGACTTCTCATTCTAGGCCCAGTGCTCTCAACACGGAAAACTTCTGAGCTGGAACAGACCATAAACAGCGGCCCTCTTACTCAAAACACAAACGAAATCACAGAAGAATTGAGCAAGCAAGAGAAAAAGAACCTCTGGCTACCAGTCTAGTATTTGTGTTATCACCAACCCGGCAATGATTTTCTTCGTTTTTCATAGGGAGTGTTTCTCCCTGTTACTCAGCTTTGAAGGCATTTCACCTCCTGTACATGTCTCTCTTCTACCTTATCCTACCATCCCCAGTACTGGCAGAGTTTCAAGGTTCATGCCTTGATGACTTGATCATTGTTCACTGCGTGAAATGTCTAAGTGGCAGGACCAGGAAAAGCTGAAGTGTCCTGGAGCAGAGATGATGAGAGGAACAGGGAAAGAGACTGACTTGGCTCTCACCTTATCATGCAGGGTCCAGCCAATATATTTTAAATAGCTGTCAGTGAGGAAAGAGGTACTGTAGCTTTGCATCCAACACCCGATCTCCTCAATGCAGATAGCACGGATTTCAGGAAGGATGTCCCTAGACAGAGACATAAACTATAAGTTTCCAAATTCATTCCCATCCTTCTAGATAGTCCTCTTTCCCAAAAGAATTTTTTCTGTATAACTTTTTATTAACATATTAAATGTACAAATTAATGGATAATGTGCACTGAGGAGTTTTTAAATGTGATTCTGGGGATTAAATCCAGCACCTTCACTAAGTTATAACTTCAGTACTTTTTTATTTTGCATTTTGAGGTAGGGTTTCACTAAGTTGCTAAGCCTATCTCAGCCTTCCACAGTGTTGAGGTTACAGGTTTACACCATGTCTCCTTAGAACTCTTTTCTTGATGGATATCAGCTACAATGACTTCCAGTTTTTCTTCCCAATGTAAACACAGTATATATATACAAGTAAACATTTTGAGTTGAACCAGCCCTGTACAATCTTGTCTTTCATACCCCTTATAAAACACTGACTTTGAAAGTTCATTTAACTGTTGACTGAAGTATGTTTTAATTTCACTTCAAGAAAAGATTAAATCAGTCACAAGACTGCAAAAGGCAGAAGCTGAAATCTAACTAATAGTGAAAAACTACTACAAATTCTTTCTGTTAAAGTTAATTCCACTTTTTTTTTGAGACAGTCTTGCTATGTAGCCTTGGCTGGCCTTGAAATCACGGAGATCTTCCTGCCTCAGCCTAAACAGTGCTGGGATTACAGGTATACACCACCATGCCCAGCCTAATTCTATCAGTTTTTAAAACAGTATAAAACTCTTTTGCCCTTAGCACAGTGAAACAAGCTGGGTTAGGAAAAGGTTTGCTAAACCACTCCTCAGAAAAGCTACTCTGTTTCTGTCCTTTCAACTCTCCAAATCCAGAAAGATGAAGGACAGGGTCAGCTAGATCCTGGGAAAAACTGGAGCAGGAGTACACTCAGAAATGCCTTAAACTCTCGTTTTCTCTCCCAGAAGAGCGTACAAGGCCCTTCGCAGGTGAGGATAAATGAAACCTTAATGTGAATCACTCATTGTTAAGAGTTTTTTCTCCAGCTACATTAGTTCTAGGACTAACCAAATAAATCAGGGTCATAGGAAGGGCCTTGTCATGTCTAGAGACTCCACAACCAAGGAGAAGCTGCTCCAGTGGGAGGAGCTTATTACCTCACCTGTACCGATGGACAAAGACACCCCTGAAGATGGCATTCATCATTCCCTCAATTTCCTCTTGATGCTCCTGGAGCTGAAGGACAGGGAAGAACAAATCAATCTCCCTTGTACTCTATCAGCATAAGTCACAAAAGATATAGAAAAGTACTACTTTTATCTTGTTACAGGACATAGTGTGAACTCCCAAATCCTATGTTCCTTTTTAAATTTTATTCTAAAAGAAGTGGTATAGTCAACTAATGTCTCAGAGATTTATTTTAGTTTGGTAAAAATAATATCCCTGTGTGTGTGTGTGGTTATTCTTGCTATTCAGAAGCCCTGACAGTATAAATGTTTTTGACTAATGGTAATAAAAAAAAGAAATTTTTAATAAATGTGGTTTGATAGAAGTGGCAGAACCAGCTAAAAGAAAAAAAGCAAGAATTTATACACATGGGTCTCTCCTGGGCTATTTTTATACCCCACAGGACATTCTGCAATATCTGAAAATATTTTTGATTGTCATAACTAGAGTAGGTAGCAGGGTACTGCTGGCTCCAGCAGAGGTAACAAATGCTGCTAAACATTCTACAAGGGCAACTGTGTCAACACTGCCATTGCTAGGAAACACTGGATTAGATGGATGATATCAAAGAAGCAGAATTATAAGGAGAAAAAGAACTTCTTTAAGACAACAGGCTCAATATCTTTAATAAATCAATACGCTGGAGGGAAATAAAGGGGAGGTAGATATTCTATATAAGATTAAAAGAGGCCAGATGTGGTGGTGCACACTTGTAATACTAGCACTCGGAAGGCTGAGGCAGGAGGGTCAGTACAAGTTCAAGGCTAGCGTTGGCTACATAGTTGGTTCAAAGTTAGCCTGAACCTCGTAGTGGGACCCTGTCTTAAAAAAAAAAAGATTAAAAGAAGCTTAAGAAATACAACCACCGAATGCAATGAACAATCCTTACTAAGATTCTGGTTGAAATTAAAAGACATAAAAGGTATCTGGGAGATAAAAGGGGAAATTTAAGTATGAATTGGAATTAAAAATATTAAGGAATTGTTACTTTTTGGTATGAAAATGGTACTGAAATTATGTAGGAATAATTAGTTTTTAGAGGACACATTTAAGTATTTAAGATTGAAGGATCAGAGTCCATAATTTACCATAAAGAAGCATTAAAAAAACCAGTAAAAATATCAGTTATTAAAACTAGATGTATATATAGTAATCAGCATACCAAGTATCTCCGCTTTTCTAATGTCTGAAATGTTTCACAATGAAGAAAAAGGAAGGAAAGAAAGAGGGAAACTGGATGATCAGTACCAAATTCTACAGAAGTCCAGAAAAGGGAGATGGAGGAAAAGATAGTACTTAGAAAGCAACTGGTTTGAAAAGTCAGTTCTTAAAGGGGATAGAAACCAGGTAGAAAAAGGATTCAGCTGGATATTAAGTGAGTATTACCCTAAAAGGAAAGATTTAGGAGTAGGTCACAGAGAAGCAGGATGAAGGAAGATGGAAGTATGATAATCATTCAAAAGCCCAGAGAAGGGGCTTGGGATTTAGCTCAGCGGCAAAAGCGCCTGCCTGGCAAGCGCAAGGTTGTGAGTTCGGTTCCTGGTACCGGAGAAAAACCAAAAAGAAAAAAAAAAAAAAAGCATAGAGAAGACAAAAAGAACTGTACTAGTGTACACTAGTCCCTCTTTATCCACAGAGGATCACAGAGGATATATTCCAATATACCCCCACCTCCACTCTCACAGTAGATGTCTAAATACCGCACATAATACCGAAGCTTATATATATATACATAGAAGTTGAGTATCTCTTATCTGGATTTGGGAGCAGAAATACTTCAGAATTTTTCAGACTTTGGAACATACTTTACTGATTGAGCAAACAAAATCTGGAAGTCCAAAATCTAAAAAAATTCCAAAATACAAAAAATTTTGAGTGTTATACTGGTGCTCAAAAAGTTTTGGATTTTAGAGCACTTCTAAATTCATATTTTTGGATTAGCAACCTGCCCTATGTTAGAAATTAGGTGCAGTAAGAGCTTAACAATATAGAACAATTATAACAATATACTTATGTTAATGTGGTTTCTCTCTCGAAATATTTTACTAAACAGTACATATTTCTGCAGCCTGGTTGACCATGACTAACTGAAACTACAGAAAGCAAGTTCACAGGTAACAGTGAATTAATACAGGGAACTGTGAATTAATATACACAGGCCTTTAAGATCATCCTGAGTGAAAAATAGCAAAACAAAATGAAGGAATAGAAAGTTTCCTTCTGTAATGTATAGGATGGAAAAGATCTTCTATGAGAGCTAGAGAAACAGCCTACTGGCACAGTTAGACATGGTGTGTCCTGGCAACTTCATAGCCAGGGAGCCTCAGATACTAACAGAAAGTGGGGAGGGAACTTCAGAGTTCTATTCATGATAGACATATCTGTTTAAAGTTTAATCAGTATAAAAGATTCTCCTAAGGCTTATGTCTTCCAGGGTCTTTAAGTTTAAAGGGAAACAAAGCAAATACCTACTATGTGCCAGACTAAGCAACTTCTCAACATCTCATTTAAATTCAAAAAATGTGGACTTACACTTTTTAAAGAAAAAGAAAACGGAAGCTTTGAGAAGTTGCTTTAAGATCATGGAGCTAGTTGCTGGCTAACTGGAACAGAACTCATACCAAGGAGTAAAAGCTAGGCCTATGCTTTTCGCATTCCTTGACAACTTGGTTTCCCTGGCCAGTGGCCAGCTTTCACTACTCTTATGGTAACTTGCACACAGTACACTTAACATGAAGATAAAAACTTCACTCTTTAACAAGCAGGTATAGCACTTAAACCCTTCTGATAAGGAATGCAGACAACTGAAACTGAATAAAAGTAGAAATAGAGGGAATCCTAAATTCACTCTAAACTAGCTATGATTTTGAGCTCCCCTTCCAGAAACAAGATGAGCACACAATGACCTGACAGGATGGGTCTGGTAAGTCATTTAAGTCTGTTACTCTTGACCTGAAAAGCTCCTGGGGCCCGTGTTTATGGAGAGAAGGGCCACAGCTTGATAAGGTAGTCTGCAGGCAGCAGGGATAGAAGCTGAGAGACAGGAAAGCTGCACTCCTCACCTCTTTCCGTTTCTCCAGGAGGCTCTCCAGCCGCTCAGGTGCTCTCTGTTCTGGTCCTTTGTTTCTTTCCGCTTCATACTGACGCTGATTGTTGTCTTTGTGCAGACTCAACTGGAGGGCAACTTTTACCAGGGATGTCATCAGTTTCATGGCTTTGAGTCAGGAAAATCACAAGGAAATCATTACTTAAATCATACAAGGGTACATGAGTTCAAAAGAGAAAGAAAAAAGGGCAGAGAAAATGAAAAATTAAAGGTGACCCTAAAGTCCTAAGACTTTATGTCCTGCAGTGGACTTACCACCCTGCTGTTCTGGCCTTCTTTTAACCCTCAGGGTGTTCCCAGGGGTGAGTTATAAAGAGAGATACTAAGGCTGGAAACTATTGCTGCAATCCACTCCCTTTTACCCTAGTGAGAAACTGGATAAAAACAGTAAGGTATTGAAATAAAGAGCTAAAGTGCAGGTGGAAATGGAGACCCAGAACCAGAGAAGAGAGGACAGCCCACAAAGCAATGAGTATTTACCAGCCAGGGTGCTAGTGTGACGGAAGGCACGGACTTGGGAATCCGAGAGGCCAGTAAGTAGAGAGATGAGGTTATCCATAGGAAAACCGTCATAGAGGAGGCTGTATTGGCACTGACAGACCAATGTCCTCACAAACTCACAAAAGCTGCCCTGGAACTTCTTCCAGGATGGACCTGATGCTGTCAGGGGATAGTCCCCTGAATCCTGTGAAAAGGATGAGAAGTTATTATCTGGTCCAAAAAGACACAGGATTTGTATGTCAAAACAGTAAAATGTATTTCTGATATATTTCATTTCCTATTGTTCTTCCAACTCCAGAAACGTAGTATCTCTGGGTCTCTTTCAGTTGCTAGAGATTGAACTCTTTCTTCTAAAAGCTACCCTATCTCCCAGAACCATAGAAAAGGATGCAATGGGCTTTGAGTTTTGAAATGAAAGGAGTAAGAGTATCCTGGTTATCTTCATCCACCTCATTAAACTGTTCTGTCAGGTGCCGGATGATCTCTGAGTTGGACATCTTCTTAAACATCTCAGGGGTCACAGTGCCTAAAGAATGAAGGAGATGAGGTACTTAAAATGAAAATAACAAGGCATTGTGTTCATTCACAGATATATCTCAAGATGAATAGGGAACATACTGAAAAGTAGTTAAGTGAGAATCAAAAGACCTGATCCAGTCATAAGTCTTCCACTATCCAAACGTGTATGTGGTATAAAGTAACCTCTGGAAAACTAGAAAGAAGCAAGTTGTGAGAAACTCTGGCTTTAGAAAGACCCCAAACTAATAAAAAAATAAAGAAAACAAACTAAACCAACTGCTCTCTTCTCAACCTAAACAACACTACTGGTCTATGAACTAAGCCATGGCACGTGGAGATCTAGGCACTCCCTAGCTTCATAAGAAAAAATAAATGTGAAAGAGTTAGTAAGAAATAAAATAAGGGGGCTGGGGATTTAGCTCAGCGGCAAAAGTGCCTGCCTGGCAAGCGCAAGGTCGTGAGTTCAGTTCCCGGTACCGGAGAAAAACCAAAAAAAAAAAAAAAAAAAAAAAAAAAAAAAAAAAGAAAGAAAGAAAATAAGGGCTATCTCATTTACAAAATACTAATGGCATTTGATAGTTCATTTTCAAATTTGTGACTATTATCATTATATAAGTATGATTATTTTTCCCCAAGGCTCTTGCCTCAATATCAACATAGTCCCCTACTAGATCACTTCCCTTATTTACTAATCAAAAATGCAGTTAAGTCAAACTCTTATGCTTCACCTTCCTGCTTTATTTAGAAAATGTCTATAATCCTACTTGTCTAAATAACATTTAATAACACAGGAATAAAAGGCTGGGGAAGAGAAGTGCATAGTGTTTCTTCACCTTTACATCCACAAGATTGAATGAAAAAGTTAATGAGCTCCAAAAATCCTGTATCCTCATCTTGCTTGTAGTTTTCCAGCCATTCATCCACCAAAGACTAGGGGAAAAATGTGGATAATTAAAAATGATTCTGGAGGGCCCCCCAAACAACTGCTAGAAGCAAATGCAGATTTCTCTCTTTAAAATCCACCTTCAACCCTGGCCCCAAAGAATTACAACATATACAGCTCCAGGAAAAATGAGTGGGTCACAGTAACACCTAGTGTAACATACAATTACAGCAAAGAAAGAATTAGAGAAACAGCAGAATTATATTCACGAATACTTTAGTCTGTTTTTTTTTTTTTTTGGTTTTTCTCTGGTACTGGGAACCGAACTCACGACCTTGCGCTTGCCAGGCAGGCGCTTTTGCCGCTGAGCTAAATCCCCAGCCCCCACGAATACTTTAGATGCTAAAGTTATCACAAATTATAGTTAAGTCTGATACGATTAAAGAAAAAGAAAAGCCCTACAGTAGAAACAAAAAGCAATCAAATTTAAAAATGGCCCTAAATTTATATTGATATAAAATCTAAAACTTCAACAAATGAAGTAAAAGCAGACTGGATACAGTGGAGCAGAAGATGAGTGAACTGTAAGCTGAGTCAAAGTAAGTATCCAAAATACAGATCAGAAAGACTAACTGGCAGAAATAGTGAAAGATGTTAAGAGACATGCTGATGAGACTGAGAAGTTGTAATGATGTCTCACTGAATTCCAGAAGATAACAAAATGAAGAAAAGTCAGTATTTGAAAAGAATTTTCTATATATGTCGAAAGGCAGCAATCCTCTACAGCCAAAAGCTAATGGATCACAAGCACATCAAACAGAAACAAATTTCTACTTCCTCCCCATCCTTTTCTCTCTCTCTCTTCCTTTCCTTTTCTTTTTTCCTTCTCTTCTTTCTCTTTCTGTCCTTCTCCCTCTCTCTCTCTCTCTCTTTCTCTCTCTCTTTCTCCCCCCCTCTCTCTCCCTCTCTCTCTCTTTCTTTCATTTTTTTGTACAGGGTCTCACTCTGCAGTTCAGGCTGACCTTCAACTCACTATGCAGCCCAGTCTGGCCTTGAACTCAGTTATCTTCTTGCCTCAGCCTCCCAAATCCTGGGATTACAGGCAGGTACTACTATTCCCGGTCAACACTTTTAAACATCCTAGATAACATCACAATATAAAAATCAAAGTCTTCAAAATAATCAAAGCAAAAAGAGATCATTTACAAATGATTTCCATTTAGCACTTAGAAACTAAAACATTATATATGAGATCCAGACAAATACATTAGCCCTTAGCCACACGTGGCTATTAAAATTAAAAATCCAATTGTTACCAGCCACAATTGTACCAGCCACATCAATCTAGTTGTACCAGCCACCTGAAAGGGCCCAACAGTCACAAGTGGCTGGTGTATACATTGACTTTCACAAGCAACAAGGGAAAGTATAAGGCAGTGGAATCATTTCTTTAATGAGCTGAGAAAAAAAAAGTCATCCAAGAATTCTGTTAACTAGTAAACAGTCTTTCAAGAAAAAAATCATTTTTATACAAGAAAAACCTGATAGTGTTTGTTAACAAGCCTCTATTCTAAAGGAAATTTCACAGTACAAACTTTGGACACAAAGAGAATGATTCAATGTGGGAGAGTTGAGATGCAAGGAATGATGAACAATGTAAGTGGTAAAAACGTATTAACAAATGTTGACTAAACAAAACAATAAGGTATAACTTGTTGGGGAAGGGAAATGGACAGAATTCATACATATACCAGCATATAAATTGGAAGAGATAATTGGAGTTAAAACGTACTCTGATCCTTGTAGAAGACAAGCAAAGGGAGAAAAAACACAGTAAAGGTAAGATAAAGTGGAAACATACAATGGTAGAAGTAAATCTAAATAATCAAGAGTTATAGTAAATGTAAATGGGTTAAATTCTCTAGTTGAAGAACAAATAAGAAAAATATAACCTAGATATATAATGTATGTACAAGAGAGAACTCATATATAAATAAAAAACAATGAAAACACAGAAAAATGTATTAGGCCAGTGGTGGTGAACCTATGGCACGTGTGTTGTTTTTCTCTTAAGACAAAAGATGTTAACGTATGAGATGTTTTTTCTAAACTAAAATCTCAGTATTCAGTTTAACTGCAGTATAGACACTTTGCAACAAATAAGTGGGTTTTGTGTTGCACTATGGGCCCTTGTCTCTAAAAGGTTCACCACCACTGTAATAAGCCAATACTAACCCAAAATAAAGCTAGTATTAAGATATATTAACATTGCTGGGCGTGGTGGTACACGTCTATAATCCCAGCACTCGGGAAGCTGAGCCAGGAGGATTGTTGTGAGTTCAAGGCCAGCCTAGGCTACAAAGTGAGCTCAATGCTAGCCTGAACTGCATAGTGAGACCCTGTCTCAAAAAGCCAAAAAAAAAAAAAAAAGATATATTAACATCAAAATATTTTTTTGGAAGTGTCAGTATGTAATTTACTGGATAGCAATAAAATGTAAATTTTAGAATCTCAAAATATCTAAGATAAATACAGGAACGTATACCAAAGCCATAACTGAAAAAACAAATCAACATGATTTTAACACACCTCTCTTTGAAACATGATTAATCACACAGGCCAAAACAAAACAAAAAAACAACAGTAGAAATATCAAGATAATATCACGTTTAACTTATTTGATCTCACTTAAGAGAACACTATATCCAACAACTGGAGAACACACATCTTCTGTAAGTATCTGTACAATGGTTTTGGTACTGGGTCATAAACCTAGGTCTCTATAAATTTCAAAGTACACGTTCTCTGACTACAATGCTATAAAGTTAAAAATCCCAACAAAAATTTAGGAAGGGCCAGGTGTGGTGGCGCAAGCCTGTAATCCCAGCACTCGGGAGGCTGAGGCAGAAGGATAGCCAGGAGTTCAAGGCCAGCCTGGGCTACAAAGTGAGCTCACGGATGGCCTGAACTGCACAGCGAGACCCTGTCTCAAAAATACAAAACAAAACAAAACAAAACAAAAATATAGGAAGCAAAGTTCCATGTTTAAAAATTTAAAATACTTCCCTAAAACAATAAAAATCTATATACTCTACATACTTCATATTAATATGGATGAATCTCATAAGATGCTAACTGAAACCAGCCACAGATAACCAAACGAAAGATTCACTTATATAAATTAAGGAACACAATCATTGGTGGTTAACACTATAATACAAGAGAACAATTAACAATACTCAGTCTAATGGTTATTTCTGGGCAGTAAGGAGACTAGGGTGAAAAGAAGATACATAAGGAGCCAATGATTCTATTAATGTTTCTTCTCTTGTGCTAGGACTAGAGATGTAGGTGAACATTTTATTTTTATTTTTTAAACTACACTCAACCTTTACACCCTTTTAGATAATAAACATGCAATTAAATACAAAAAACAAGAGGGAGCCGGGAATATAGCTCAGCAGCACAGGTGCCTACCTGGCAAGCACAAGGCCCGAGTTCAATTCCTGGTACCAAAAAAAGAAAAAAAAAGCAAGAGAGAAAAATAACTAGAGGTAATTGTCAAAGGAAGGCTAAAAAGTGAACAAGCTGCCACCCATGCTCAGGCTTACTTCCTGGGTTATCAGTATCACTGCTTGCCTCCTCCATCAACCAATAAAGGCAGAATTACCTCCTTTCTGTGATTCCTTCAGGAAAAGAACTTTTTGTCTATGATCTCCTTTATATTCTCTAAAGATTCAATCTGTGATGTCATCTTTCTCGACATTATGCTCACTTCATAACCAATCAATTTTATAAACACTTGTTCTTACCTCCCTATCTTATAGGGATAGTATCAAGAAACAGAGGTGAGACACTATGCTTTACCTGCATATCACTTTTGGCAGCTTTCACAGCATCAAAGAGATCACAGGATGGTAGCTCCAGTTTTTTCTGGCCATTCTGACGTGTAATTTGGGACCCCTTCTTTGGATGTTTTGCTACCTAGTAAGTGTAAAAAGATCAGGCATATTAAAAAAGGAAAGTAATGTTATACCTGCTTTCCTCATTATCACCTATGTAGGTTTAAGCTGCTAATTCCACAGAAGAGTTTACCTTACTGTCTCACATCTGATTTTATATAACTGATTTTTACACTGTTGTGAATCTTTTCCTTTACAAAGTTCCTAGGCCTCATTCCTTTACCTCTATATCCTAATGTTCTATTTTTTTCTCTTCAAAATTTATCTGCTTCCTAATTTTGATGCTTAAAACTTTTTAAGTCTTATCTTTCCATTAACCAGGTCACCTGACCCCCTTATGAGTTTTCTTTTGCTGCTTCCCATACCAGGTTCAAAAACAAAACAAAACTGACTCACTGGGGTTGTTTTGTGTGGTCGTTTTGCTCTTCTCTTCTTCACACTGCGTTTCAGGCTGTCTTCAAAGTCTCTGCCTTCATCACCAGACAAAGAAGGACTAGCCCTATGAGGGAGTATGGTTCTCCTTAAATATAACCACTCTATTCCCTCTATGTTAACCAATTTAATTCTTTTTGTCTCTAACTGTACCCTATCTCTATGAGAAAAACATATCCAGATTTTTTAAGAAAAGATGAGGTTGTAGCAGTAGGTACAGGAAAGTAGGGGCAAGTCTTAAAGCAAAACTTTCATGTTCTTGAAAGCCATAGAGATGAGTCAGAAATTGAGACAGGTGAAAAAAAACACTGTCCTAATATTCTCTCCAAAGAAGGTAATCAAATCAATATTCACCACCAGACAGACTATTCTTCTGTGTGGAGAAAAGTCATCATCACTCATTCATATGCCACTAACACATCAACAGATTAATATGTACCTGGAGTTATATTTCACCCCTTGAAACACAACCGTATGTTTTAGTACCCTGATATAATCTGATCCCCAACCACACTGACAGCAGCAGAAATGATTCAGGGAAGCCCAATTAAAATAAAGAGGATAAAATAAATCTTGTAGGAGATTAGGGTGTTTTTCCTGGAAAAATGAAAACCAAGATATACTACTTTAACTTTCACAGAATAAACTCATAAACCGTAACAGATAAGGATAGATGGACTGGTTTACAAAATTTCAAAAAGGAGAATGACAGGACCCCAACTAAAAGGAATATACAATTTGTCAGGAAACACATAAAACACCGCTATTTATTTATTAATCTCTCATTCTCCAACTGCCAACAGCATTTATATATGCTGAACACAGAAACGTATTCAAGATAGGTTTAGACAGCCAGTTGGATAATAGAGTCACGATGTGCTATTCTGGATAGCCACAAAGTGGAGGGCAGCCAAGAAACACCCAGCAGAGCTAGAGCACATTACTATGCTAAACCTTCACAGCATTTCTTATGTTTTCATACAGTCCCACGCATATTACAACCGGTTTAGGAAAGTGATAGAGTGGAAAGCTGCTGAAGATACAGGAGGCAGCAGCAAAACACTACAACTTCTCACCAACTCCACTCACCCCTCAGAAGCCAGGTTCGAGTCCTTCTCTTCACAAGGCAGACTGACAGAAGCACTAGGAGAAGCTGACAAGGCCTTCTGTGCACCTCCCACAGTTCTTTGTGGGGAAGAGGACACAATACTTGGGGAAGAGGAGCTATGCGACTGAGAGGACGACCTTAAGGTAGGCATACTGATCCAGCTGCGGGAAGAAAGAAGAAAAGGCTCTTGCCCCACCACGCCTCCATCCTTGGTCCTGGCCAGTTCCTTTTTCTCTAAAGGAACTGTTCTAGAACTGTCAGGGGGTGGGGTACCAAAAATATGACAAAGAGCTGCCCTAACCTAACCACATCAAAGCATCAAAGATACCATGGTTCCCAAGCTTGAGCACAGCCTGGGCAACTCAAGCCTCTTAGCAAGATTCAGTGACGAAATAAAAATTTTTTTAAAGGGCTGGGATTGTAGCTTAGGAGGCCCTAGGTTCAATCCTGGGTACTGCCAAAAAAAATAAAAATAAAGACACCCCCATCCTAGGGGCTAGAGATACAATTAAATGGTAGTGCACTTGCCTAGCATGTGTGACACCCTGGTTTCCATCCCCAGTACTGCCATAAATAAATAAACAAACACGTAAATAAATCCATACATACTACAACACCCCCAAAGTGGCTAGAGGATTTAGGGCTGCTCCCCAGGACCCAGAGCAACGTCAGACACATCCCTCTTACAGGCTTTGAAAACTGGAGAGAAAGTAAGGACAAAAACAAGGGGACGGGAAGCACTTAAGATTTGGGGCTGGGGGCTTGCGATTTAGCTCAGCGGCACAGCGCCTCCCTGGCAAGCACAAGGTCGTGAGTTCGATTCCCGGTACCGGAAAATAACCAAAAAAAAAAAAAAAAAAAAAAAAAAAGATTTGGGGATGGCGCGTCCTGTTTTTCCTGAAGGTAACATCCGTGCGGAACACTAGGAAAACTTATTCAGGCTTCCAAGCGCTTAACCATCAGTCTCTTGGAGATGGGGTTCCCTGCCTCCGCTGCGGAGGCCTCTGAAGTACTGACATGGCGGCGGCGGGGATTAGGGTGGGGGTGGGACCGTGGGGGCGGTCTCATCTCTGGGCCGAGGGTGGGGAGGGTGCATTCCTGAGTCAAAGGGGAATCTCACGGAGTCCGAGAGTGAGTTCTAGCGGAGCACAGCTGAGCAAAGGTTGCCGCCTGAGGTCTTTCAGGTCCCTGTGGTCACCCACCTCTTGCACAAGCACCCGCAGCTTCCGTTTCAGCGGCGAAACAGACTGGAAAAACGCGGGAAGGCACGAGGCACACTGTGCGCAAGCGCGAGACCAGCGTTCGCGCAGGTTGGGCGTTCTCGCGAGGCTTGGGAGTGCAAGCTCGTGCTCACCACGTTCCAGTCACGCCTGTCTAGCTGCCTCAAGCAGCAGCCAGACTTCTCAGGCCTAAGGTCTTGTCACTTGGGTGTAGGTGCGCCGGCTGCCTGCTTTAACCCTGTGCCATCCTGGCCCCGCCCCTTGTCCCCTAAATTTCCCGCTCCTTTGGCCGGGCTTCGGACTAGACTAGTAATAACTCTTTCAGTCTGGGTTCTCGACTGTAATAGGCTGGGTTCACCCAGGCCCCGCCCTTTGAGCCGGGTCGCCACGCCCCCCAAGTGACCACGCCTCCATCGGCCACTTCCCGCCTCCTTGCCTTACTTCCCTGCTACATTGGCTTAGTTTTTCCCCTGGCCCCGCCCTTGAGGCCGGTTCTTATTATCATTGGCAGGGCCCCGCCTCGGGCCCCGCCCCCTGTCCGGCTTCGGGCTCCCATTGTCTCCGCAGATGCCGCCCGGTGCAGCAGTCGTGCTCGGTGAGGTTTTCGGAGGTCGCACTCTTTCTCTGGACGGTACAGCGGTCCCGCGGCTAAGAACCGGATTCTGGAGTTCGGTCGGCTCTTCTTCCTCTTTAGGACCCAGTTTGCTGTCCCAGAGAGACTGTACCTATGTCTGCGCTGCGACCTCTCCTGCTTCTGCTGCTGCCTCTGTGTCCCGGTCCTGGACTGGGACCCGGGAGCGAGGCAAAGGTCACCAGGAGTTGTGCAGAGACCCGACAAGTGCTGGGGGCCCGGGGATATAGTTTAAATCTAATCCCTCCCGCCCTGATCTCAGGTGAGGAGAAAGAGGAAGACTAGAGGATCGGGATCGAGGGGTGGGGGGCGGGTCCTCCGCGTCACACAATAACTCTCTTCCCTTTCACAGTGACCGTTATAGCAATCTTTTCATCCCATAGTAATCTCACTCCTCCTCCTGTAACTTCCTTACCAGGATCACAATAAGCTTCCCGCTCACATAATAGCTTTTACTCCACCCCCACCCCAGGAATCTCTCTCTAGTAATTAGCACCCCCTCCTAAGTGATTTCTTCGCATCCAGTTCTCCGTGCTATTTCTAAGAGCCCCTTGCATAATGATACTTTCTTGCTAACCAAGTAACCCCACCCTTGCAAACCCCATTCTTCATTGCACTGAAGCTGTCCGGCCAGTCGCTCAGAGGCCTTGGGTGTACGATGTTGGGGATGGTCACCTGAGGACACCCTGATCACTAATTTGGCCCCCAGGGCAGCCGTCAAATAAATGATCCCATGGCTAATGAGAGTGGGCTTGGGGTGGGTTGAGGAGACAATAAGGAGGGGGCAGGTGGCTATAAGGGCGCAGACAATAGAAAAAGAGACTAGACAGGTGGAAGAGATAGGCCAGTCCCTAGAGATAGGTGGGAGATGGACAGCATTTCACAATACCCCTTGCCACCATTCCTACCTGTCTCCCTGTCCAGGCGAGCACCTCCAGATCTGTCCCCAGGAGTACACCTGCTGTTCCAGTGAGACAGAGCAGAAGCTGATCAGGGAGGCTGAGGCCACCTTCCGGGGCCTGGTGGAGGACAGTGGCTCCTTCCTGGTTCACACACTGGCTGCCCGGCACAGAAAGTTTAATGGTGAGGACACGGGGTCTCCAAAGACACTTCACACTTCCTTTCTGTGCTTAAAGCCCCAGCAAGCTTCTTGTCTCCTCTTCCTCCTCCAATCCTAAGACATTCCACTCCTGCCTGCCACTGCTTATCTCCAGTCCCCTGCCCACCTCTCTCCAGGACCCTGTACCCCTAATTCCCCATCTGCTAGGTCTCTTAAGAGTTGCCCAGTTTCTAATTCACTTGTTTCTTCTCTTCTCTCCTCATCCCCAACCTCCTCTGCCTCTACCCTTTCACTGTTCTTTTCTCTGGCCTCACCACCTACCCCTACTCCCTGCTTTTGCTAGAGTTTTTTCGGGAGATGCTTTCTGTATCCCAGCAATCCTTGGCCCAGCTCTTCTCGCACTCCTATGGCCGCCTGTATTCCCAGCACGCCCTCGTCTTCAACGGCCTGTTCTCTCGCCTGCGGGACTACTATGAGAAGTCTGGTGAGGGGCTAGATGACACCTTGTCGGATTTCTGGGCACAGCTCCTGGAGAGAGCTTTCCCCCTGCTCCACCCACAGTACAGCTTCCCCCCTGACTTCCTGCTCTGCCTCACACGCCTCACTTCGACCACTGAAGGCTCTCTGCAGCCCTTCGGGGACTCACCCCGTCGCCTCCGCCTACAGGTGAGGAGCGGTCACAAGGCCTGAGCTTCAGCCACCTCTGACCCAGTGACCTCCGAACTGTGCACCGCTCACCTCCAAGCCCATGACCACCTTTTGTGCCCCAGTCACCAGCCTGCATCTCAGCCATCTCTAACCTGGTGACACCTGTCTCAAGCATTGGTCACCTGTTTGTGACCTAGTTCTCCTTGGTCTCCTTTAACTGGATAGCTTCCTCTTCTTTGCCCTAGCTTACACAAACACACATCTGCCCTCACTCCCCGGCTGAGCCACTTTTCTACCAACTCCTGCCTAATTCTAACATCTTGACCTCCTCTGGACAAACAAACCTGAATTAGTCATAATAGCTGAGAAGCATTTTCACTTATAGCATCTCATTTGTCATTGTAATTCTTTGAGATACATGACAGTATTCTTTTATACAGATGAGAAAATGGGGGCTCCCAGAGGTTCTGGTCTTACTGCCAGTAAGTGGTGGAGTTGTGCTTCACTCTTCTGGCTTCAAGTGCAGGGTTCTGACACACCATCTGTCTCCACATCCTGTGCAATACAATTCCTACATCCCTTCCCAAACCCAGTTCCCTTTCATCCTTCTAGACTATAATTCCTTCAAACCCATAAACCTGCCTCTGAATTCCACCTGACACTCTGTCCACCCCA
>NW_004955573.1:633266-645072 GCF_000276665.1 Chinchilla lanigera
TAATTCCTTCAAACCCATAAACCTGCCTCTGAATTCCACCTGACACTCTGTCCACCCCAGGATAAGCCCACAAACTTAACCCCCACTGCTCAACCCTTGGGTGCAGTCCCTTGGCCCCAGTCTTGACTGACCTATGATAACTTGTGGTTTTTTTCTCACCTTCTCTCCCTTCCCCCAGATAACCCGGGCTCTGGTGGCTGCCAAGGCCTTTGTCCAGGGCCTGGAGACTGGAAGAAGTGTGGTCAGTGAAACACTTAAGGTTAGAAGGGGTCCGAGTGTGGGCAGGGCCTAGGGAGGGAGAGGCAGAAGTGGGAGAGACCCCACAAGGAAGAGACAGGCGCTAGGAGGAAGGAGAGGCCTGAGGTCTCCTCTTATCAGTCTCCAGGCCCTGGCCCCCCAGGGTAAATCAGGGAGGAGGGAGGCTGGAGTCAAGTCTCCACTGACCATGGTTTTCCATGATCTCCTGTAACCCCTGACCCTCTCCTGCCCTCTGACTCATACCTCCTCCAGCCCCTGAGGGCCTTTTCATCTCCACAGTGGTCTGAGATTGGAGTACTGAGCTCAGTGGGTCCCCCAGGACCTCTCAATGGCTCCCACCCTGCTGCTGAAGGCCTGTCTCTACCACCCATCCTCTCAGCTTTCCTTCTTCCTCACCATCCCTGCTGTCTCTCCCCAACCAGGACAGGCTCGCTCTTGCCCTTGCCCTTTCTTCCAATACCTCCTCCAATAATACACCCCCCCATGAAGTAAAATCTGTGATCAGACCCCTGGGAACTTCACCCACTCAGCTCTGGCAGTCCTGTGGCCTCCAATTCTCCATGCTTACACAGGCCTGGGGATGTGGGGCAGGGTGCTGTACTTGGCTTTTCTTTGTGCCTAGCAGCAGGCTTGACCAAGAACAGCCAGGGTGTTTGTGGATGAAACAGCCCAGTTCTCTGCCTCCAGGTGCCTGTGTCTGAAGGTTGCCGGCAGGCTCTGATGCGTCTGACTGGATGCCCCCTTTGCCGGGGCGTTCCCTCACTCATGCCCTGCCGGGGCTTCTGCCTCAACGTGGCCCACGGCTGTCTCAGCAGCAAGGGACTGGAGCCTGACTGGGGCAGCTATCTGGGTGAGGGGGTTCATGAAAGCCTGGGATGGAGGCGGGCCCTCAGGGAGGCCAGGGCTGTGTGGGTAGGGGCATGGGGCAGTCTAGAGCCATAGGGAGAGGAGAATACAGTGTGGGAGGGGGTGTTCCTCCACTTTGCTGCTTCCTTCTAAACCCTGGTGAGGGTTTGTGGGGACATCCTCGTTCAGTACGCAACCTTAACCCCTTTCCCTTCCTCCTCCTCCTTCAAGATGGTCTCTTGCTCCTGGCTGAGAAGCTCCAGGGGCCCTTTTCCTTTGAGCTGGCTGCTGAGTCCATTGGGGTGAAGATCTCAGAGGGTTTGATGTATTTGCAGGAAAACAGTGTGAAGGTGTCAGCCAAGGTATGGGAGGCAGGGATGGAGGGACCATGGGATGTCAGCCTAGGTAGGGGGAGGGAAGGGTGGTGAGGCCCGGGGCAGAGGACATTGTGGGGTGGGAGCCCTGGTGCAGGGGGGAAGGGCAGAGGTGAGGCTCAGGGTGGGCGATAGTTTGGGAATCTGAGGAGAATGTAGGGTGGAGGTGGCGACAGTGTGGGTGGCCCGCAGGGTGACTGTCTCACGGTCTGCTTCCTGCACAGGCGTTTCAGGAATGCGGGACTCCCCACCCAGTGCCTGCCCGCCACCGCCGAGCGCCGGCGCCCCGGGAAGAGGCAGGCCGACCGTGGAGGGCGGCGGCCGAGGAGGAGCGGCCCACGACAGCGGCAGGCACCAACTTGCACCGGCTGGTGCGTGGCGGGTGGGGCGAGGGATGCGGGCGGGCCGGGGTCGCGGGGTCGCGCTGTAGCTCGGCCCGCCCCGTCTGTCGCACAGGTTTGGGAGCTTCGCGAGCGGCTAGGCCGGGTGCGAGGCTTCTGGGCCGGGCTGCCCCTGACGGTGTGTGGGGACTCCCGCATGGCCGCGGACGTCTCGCAGGAGGCGGCGCCCTGCTGGACTGGCGTTGGGCGAGGCCGGTGAGAGTGGGGCATCGGTGGCGGGCGGGTAGGCTGCGAGCAGACCCGGCGGCCGACCAGAGCCTTCGCGGTGCTGTGCTTGCAGGTACCTGCAGCCGGTGGTCGGGGCCTCCCCGACCGAGCAGCTCCACAACCCCGAGCTGGATGTGGATGTCTCGGGCCCGGACGTCCTCACGCGCCGCCGTAGGCTGCAGCTCCGCGCGGCCACTGCCAGGATGAGGGCTGCGGCGCTGGGCCAGGACCTAGACAAGCGTGATGCAGGTGAGCCCCGCCCACTGCAGCACGAGCCCCGCCCACCATCCCAAAGAGCCCGCCTACTAGCGCGTGAGCTCCGCCCACTAGCGCGAGTCCCACCCCCTACCCCTCAAGCTCCACGTACTGCCTCAAGAAGTCTGCCCATTACCCGATGAGCACCACCTGCTGTTCCCCGAGCTCCCCCTCGCTTCGTGGCCCCATCTCCCCACTACTACCCAGGCTTCTTAGCTTCATTCGTTCTCCTTCATTGAAGCCTTTACTGCGATCCTGACTCAAAGGTAGTGGTAAAGGACCAATGAATGAGTGGATCTGTACCTTAGGGTACAGTAGTTCAGTGGGAAGCGCAGAAACTTACAGAAGAGTGGAGAAGCGTCTTATAGAGGGCAGAGTGTTGCAGAAGGGGAGGAAGGTGGGAAAGCCGCAGGGGTGACAATGGGCAGGCACCCCATGGTGGAATTTGCCACCGAGGCACGTCACAGACTTTCTTTTTTTCTGTCCTTTTCTTTGTCTCTTCTCCCCACCCATCTTCCTGTCGGCTCTCTGCTTCTGTGTACTTGTTTCCTTTCTCGTTTATCCTCTTTCCCAATCTGTCTCTTCTTACTTCTAATTATCACTTTTCCTGTCTCCAAACGCCTTCTCTCCTCCGGTCTGCTGTCTGATCTTGCTTTCTCTCTCCCTGCCTTCCTGTCGCTTCCCCTTTTACCTGTATCTCTCTCCCTGCCCCCCACCCCCGTTTCTGTCACTGTTTCTCTTCCCCTCGGTTTGTGCCCCTCCACGCTTTCCCACCCTGCCTCTGTTCTTCCTTGCAGATGAGGATGCTAGTGGCTCTGGAGGGGGACAGCAGTATGCAGATGACTGGAAGGCTGGGACAGCGCCGGTGGCCCCCCCAGCCCGGCCCCCAAGGCCCCCGCGCCCTCCTCGCAGGGAAGGTCCTGGCGGCAAAGGCGGAGGTGGCAGCACTCGCTACAACCAAGGCAGGAGCAGGAGTGGGGTGACATCTGTTGCTCTTCACACCCCGCCTGTCTTCATTCTGTTCTCTTCAGCCCTGGCTCTGCTTGGACCTCGATAACCCGGGAAGGGTGCCCTAGCATCAGAAGGAGTAACAGCCGGTTCACTTCCTCTCCCTTCAGCTGGGTCTGGGGCGGGAGGAGTCGAAGGGGCTGCAGAGAGGGTGGAAAAGGGACTTTGCAGGTGAATGGCTGGGGCCCCACATCCAGGAGATTCCCATCGGTGGGCTGGGGCTGAGTGGGTGTTCACAGTATTTATTTTTTCATTTGGTAACTGGGGAGGAGGTGCTGGGGTATTTATTTTAGGAAGGAAGTGTGGTTTCAGCTCTCTAAGGCTGAGTGCCGATCATCAGCTCCAATAAGGGGAAAAGGGAGGAATTTTAGAGTTGCCATAGGGGAATGGGCCGAAGGAATTTGGAATTGGGGAAGGGTGGAACGGTAATGGGGTGGGGCACCTGGTCTCAGAAGTGGACAGAGCTGGGTGCTAATGGGGTGCAGGGCGGGGGCTGGGAGTGTGTGAGTAGGCTGTGTGACCCAATGGGCGTGGGTTCTGTTGAGTTCTGTCAGGATCAATTTTAAAAAGAGGGGCTTATCTCACGCCCTCTGCCATCTACATCCTTCACAAGCTCCCATTCATGTTTCGGTGTTTGAGTCAGTGTTTATTCGTAAATAAATGTTAATTTATTGGACCGTGTGTGTGGCTTTCTGTGTCTTAATCGTCCCTCCCAGATCCCGGACTGCAGCAGACGCCACAGGGCATCTGTGATTGGCTTAGTTTCTGCCTCCTTCTTGCCTTCTCTGGACCTCTCCCCACCCCAGGCAGGCCAGAGGGATTGACCTCTGGTCTTCAGGTTGCCCACAAGGGCTGAACAACTTCCTCCATAAAGTATAGAGCACTGTGGGAAAGAAACAGGAGCTACATGAAGAAGCACCTTGTCACCTGCAAAATTCGCCTTAAACACGACAGGCATTATCTACGTCATCACAGCACTGCCCCTGCCTTCAGGGTGGGAGTTCTTGTCCTCTGGGTGTCGGCCCTTGGCTACCCTGACAATGTTTGCTTTCAGTGCCTCTCTCTTCTTTTCCTTTGCTTTCTTCTTTGCTCTGAATGACTCTTTTGTTCTGTAGAAAGCTGAGAGGAAAAGGTATAATTGATTCTGAAGTGAAAGGAGGGTGGAAATGGGGTCTTCCAAGGGCAGGCCAGGCGCCCCAATGAGAATGAAAGATGCAGGAGGGAGAGACCCAGAGATGCGATCAAAGCCGAAGCAGCTGCTTGGGCTGGCGGGACAAAGGGAGGGGAGGGGAGGAGCCTGGGTGCTGAGAAAGTTTGTGGGGAAAGTTGAGCTGAGCTGAGCAGAGAGGGTGGTGGCTGAGACAGGCGGAGGGCCCGACCTGATTTCCCTGCTGCTCCCTTTGTGGCCTGGTGAGTGGGCAAGGAAAGCTGGGGCTGGGCTGGTGGAAGGACCCTTGAACTTATGGGAGGAGCCTTGAGGGGTTTATAGGACCCCAGAGGAGGCCAACAAAGGGCTGGCGACAGACTGAGCAGTCTCCAAAACTGAAGTGAGCAGGGGCCTGAGATAGGGGTTATGGGAAGAGATAAAGATGAATGGGAAGAGAAGAAGAACTCAAGAGAGTTGCAGCTGGATCCTGGGGGCTGTGATAGGGGAAGAAATTGGGGGCGGTGTCAGAGGGGTGGGTCCCTGGGTAGCCAGTGTGGCTTCTCTGCCTGGGGTCAGCCCTGACTCATTTACAAAGGGGGCTGTCCAGGCTTGTTGGAGGGGCTGTGGTCCTTGATTGCCGGTTGTAAATCTGAAGGGGTGGAGTCAGACTCCAAGCCTGTTAGGGATATCAGGCCGGGAAAGAAGGCCATATCTTGGTGTTTATGTATTTCTCCATATCTATTTTCTAAGACTCAGTCTCTCTCTCTCTCTCTCTCTCTCTCTCTCTCTCTCTCTCTCTCTCTCTCTCCCTCTCTCTCTTTCTCTCTCTCTCTCTCTCTCTCTCTCTTTCTGCTCTCTCTCTCTCTCTCTCCCCCCTCCTCCCTCCTCTCTTCAGCTCCACCCTCCGAATCCCCTCCACTGCATTCATGGTCTTGGGAAGTAGGATGGGGTTTGTGTCCAGGGAACTGGCTTCATCTCCCTCTTCTACCCCAGCGCCTGTCACACTGAGGTTTAAACATGCTGTGGCTTGTGCTCACTGAAGAGTCACTCCTGTAAGTCCAACCTCCCTTCCTCCTGCCTGCTTCCTCACCCTGTTCCTGTCTGGCCCTCCTTCCCTCTTGTAGCTTTCCCCCTGGTCACAGAAGGGGATTCTTGAACTCCATTTGTGGCAGACAGGAGGGCTGAGGGGGAAGCCAGCGAGCTGACAATGTCCTGACCTGACTGTCATCAGCCCATGGGTCTGGTCTCTCTCCGTGGCTGTTTCATGCCTGATGTGGGGGGGACTGAACATCAGAGAGAACTGAGGGTGGGGAGCTGGAGACCAGCAGGATGCTGATAGCAAGAGGAGTGTTTGGGGCCACCTACAAGGGCCGGGTGTGGAGAGCACCCTCTAGGGCTCCCCTTCCTGAATTAGGTCTCAGCTGTGGCAGGAGAAAAGGTTCTACCTCTCTCCTTAGACTCCCCTCCTTCCCCCTCATTTCCCTTCTAGACGCTGACAGAGGCAAAAATCTGCTAACTCAGGGGCAGACTCAACCAGGGCTTCGAAGAGGCCTGGGGAATGACCCCCCGATCTCCAAACACGCCTTCCACGGCTGCACGGCTGTGTCAAGCTGTCTCTGCCTCTGTTCTTGGCCCTGGCTCTCTCTCTGTCTAGCGTCCCCTTCCCTGCGCCACATGGGCCCTCTGTCTCCTGCCAGGACCAAGCGGCTGTGGGGGCCTCGGAGCCTGGGGGTGGCTCTGGGAGTCTTCATGACCATCGGATTTGGCCTGCAGCTCTGGGGGGGGCCCTTCCAGAGGAGGTGAGTTCCGTCTTGTCCCATCTCCTCATAGATGCTCCTCAGGGGCCCCTCCTGGCCCCACCTGGGGCTGTCACTCTTGGGGACTGAGAGGAGCCTGTACACCCACTGTCCTTTCTTTGCAAGAAGCCACTTGCTCCACTTGCTGCTGAGGGATAGGACCCTTCCCCCACCTCATCTCTTCCCAGGCTCCAGGGGCTGCAGCTCCGACAACCCTGGTTTCCATCCCTGGGACCGGCTGCTTCGCCTTGCCTGCCCCGGCAGCGACTCGTGTTCCTGAAGACGCATAAATCCGGGAGCAGCTCTGTGCTGAACCTGCTTCATCGCTACGGGGACCGGCACGGGCTGCGCTTTGCTCTCCCTACCCGCTACCAGTTCGGCTACCCAAGGCTTTTCCAGGCCTCTCGAGTTAAAGGCTACCGTCCCCAGGGTGGGGGCACCCAGCCCCCCTTCCACATCCTCTGTCACCATATGAGATTCAACCTGAAAGAGGTGAGCGGTGCAGTGGGCACAGGGTGGGGCTGGAAAGAGACGGGCTCAGGCTTGCGGGCCAGACCACCAAAGGAGGGTTCCCCCACACCACCACACCCACAAGTTGCTCAGGAGGCCACAAAGCTGGGGTCTTTCTGTTGCTGTCTCTGCAGGTGTCCTTTCTCCCAGGGTTGCCTGGGAGCCAGGGTCTTCCTTCCTCCTATCTGAGGTTTCTGGGGCTCCCTTTCCTATTTAGGGTTTCTGGGGTCCCCCTTCTTTCACCTAGGGTTTATTCTAAACTATGACTTTTTTCTTCCAGTACTAGGGATTGAGCCCAGGGCCTTCTACTGAGCTACATCCCTGGTCCTTTTTTATTTTGAGACAGGGTCTCCCCCTAAGTTTTTAAATTGCCTAGCTGGCGTGAACTTGTGATCCTCCTGTCTCGCCTTCTAGGATTTGTAGGATTGCAGCCGTGCACCCCCACAGCTGGCAGATGCCACATTATGAGACTTCATGTCAGCTCTATATCAAGCCTAGGTGGAGCACAGCAGAACAGTCAGATGAAGGCCCATTCTGACCCCCAGGAGCCTTGGTAATTAAGGAAGAGACAAATACATACACTCAGTGTTCAAATGGATACACCAGGCACCTGAGAGTTCTCCTAGGAAGGCAATTCATGAGCAAATAAAAACGTACAGGGAAGAAACAACTTTGCGGCATAATTACCATCCCTTTGCCTGGAAGGCAGTGTCAATGTGTCCATTATACAGATGTGGAGATGAAGTCTCAGGGAAGCTAGATGACTGGCTTCCTCAGTGTGGTGTGGTGGTACAGGCCTATCATCCCAGCACTCTGGGAGGCTGAGGCAGGAGGATCACAGATTCAAGCCCACCTGGGCAATTTAGCAATTTAGCAAGCCTTTCTCATAATAAAAAAAAATTAAAAAGGGGCTGAGAATGTAGCTCTTTGTGAAGGCGCTGGTCCAATCCCCAGTACTGCCAACACACAAAAAAACTGACAAGGCTAGGATTTGAACTCAGGTCCATTTATTGCAAACTGAAGACTTCTGTGCACACATATATGTTCTTGTATTTGGAGCTGTGGGGAAAGTAGTTATTTACTCTCTCTACTGGGGAGAAAGCAGGGGTTTGCAGTAAGGGCAGTATCTGGCATTCTTTTTTTTTTTTTTTTTTTGTATCTGGCATTCTTAAAGGGAACAAAGCATCAGCAGAGGCCTAGTGGTGCGTGTTCGTGCATGCACACACCTGTGTGTCACAAGGGGAGCATGCAGCATCTGTAGGTGGCAGAGCTTCAGCCAGGTAGCAGGGACTCTCTCACTGGAGCTGGAGCTGCAGACAGATGAGGACTGTCAGGGTGATCTATGGGCAGCAGGACCACTGCTGGGAGAGAGGCGATGACAGGGCTCTTTAAGGTCAGCGTCTCCTGTGGGCTTGGATGATGACCTTCCTGCTCACCACTGTCACTGAATGCCTATCATGTTCCAGGCCCTTCCACATTCTCCCAGGTAAGTGTTTAATCAGATTTACAGGTGGATAAATGAAGGTTCTGAAAGGATCAATAATCTACACAAAGTCATATAACCACTATGAGGTGTGATCAAAATACATGGTGAATGTTTACATTTTTTTAAAAAAAATTATTACAGGGCTGGGGTTTTAGCTCAGCGGCACAGCACCTGCCTTGCAAGTGCAAGGTCGTGAGTTCGATTTCCGGTACCAGAAAAAAACAAAAAAACAAAAAACAAAACAAAACAAAAAAAATTTATTACAGTAAAAGATACATTGCTGGGAAGCCTCAAAATCCTTCCCCTCACTTCAGACACACTCATTCCATCGTTGGTGCCACTTTGTGAAGTACTTCCGTAAGTCCTCTTTTTGTGTCTTAGGAGAGATAATCAAAAAATGTGGTGAATGCTGTTGCCAAGTGCCATCCAATGGAAAGGCAGGCTCATAAAAATATTACAGTGTGTTCTCATCCACCTTTATCTGCCACAGTGGACACCATGCAATCCTAGCTCTTCCCCAAAGTCAAAATGACTATGAAGAGATAAACGTCTGGAATCTGTTCAGGACATCAGGTAGCCATGATGGCACAAATAAACACTGACAACAGAGGACTTCCAGAACTGCCTCAGCGAGAATGATGGGATAAATGTGTTCAAAGCAAGGGGAGGGGTACTTGGGGGGTACTCATGGCAATGTACATCTTACTGTACTAAATTTTCTTGAATTTAAACATTTACTATATTTTTAATCAGATCTCATAAATAGAAGAATTAGGCTTTTATTCCAGGTTCATCTGATGCCAAAGAATATTCTCTTTGCAGTTCTCTTCTGCCATCAACGAGACAGTTCAAAGGTTCTGCCCTTCTAGCATGTCCATAGTAGTGGAGCAGATTGGAGAATGTCATGACAGAGAGAGGTCAGATTCAATGATGGAAGCCAATTTCAGAGGCAGGAACTCTCAGGGCATCTGGGAGCTAAAGTTTTATGTGGATCAGCCTGCAAGGGTATGCTAGGGCATGGCTTAGCCTGATCCTCACCATCCTGGTTGAGAAGTGGAATCATGGGTCCTAGTCCTGAGGGTAGCACTCTACCAAGTGCCCAGTGATCCCTAATGCCCCAGTCCAGGGGCCTCAGAAGAGCCTCACCCTGTGGCCATCCTGGGCTGGCCTCAGATGGCACTATTGTTGCCCTTTCTCACCCTTTCCTACCCGTGATCACAGACCACACCTCCTTCCACCCTGGAGAGCCCCAAGGCCAGGTCCTTTCCTGGAGCTGTGACCAAGAGTCCCAGAGTCAGCACTCAATAGGTTTTTTGTTTTGTTTTGTTTTGTTTTCCAGTACCGGCGATCGAACTCACGACGTTGCGCTTGCCAGGCAGGCGCTGTGCCGCTGAGCTAAATCCCCAGCCCCTCAATAGGTTTTTGTTGGAGAAATGAGCATAAGATTTGGTTCCTAGAAGTTTTACTGACCAAGCCAGGCAGAAAGGTCCAAGGACATTAAAGTTCTCCATGAGTTTGACGTATTCTGGGTATCTTCACATCATCTATTGGATCCTTCATAATCACCCTAGAACTTACGATTACCCTCATTCTACAAATGAAAAAAAATGAGTCTAGAAATGTGACCCCAGGCCACACAACTGGTGTAAGAAGCTGGCGGTCTCCAGCAGAGCTGTGAGGAGGCTGAGGGATCAGCAGAGGCTTGGCCTGTGCTTACTTTTTTCCTGCTCTCTGGCCCACTTCTTTATCCCTGTGTCCGTCTTCTGTCTTCTGCAGGTACTTCAGGTCATGCCTTCTGACAGCTTCTTCTTTTCTATTGTCCGAGACCCAGCAGCTCTGGCCCGCTCTGCCTTCTCCTACTATAAATCCACCTCGTCAGCCTTCCGCAAGGCACCATCCTTGGCTGCCTTCCTGGCCAGTCCTCGGGCCTTCTACCGACCGGGGGCCCGTGGAGACCACTATGCCCGAAACTTACTGTGGTTTGACTTTGGCCTACCCTTCCCTCCAGAGATGAGGACTAACAGAGGGAATCCTCGTCTCCCCAAAGACCCCAGCCTGCTCCAGCGGCATGTCTTAGCTTCTGGTGCTGGCCCTCGAGCCCAAATCCGGGATCCCAAGGCTCTCTTCCAGCCTGTTTCCACAGTTGCTGACGGCCACAGCCAGCCAGCCAGTCCTGCCTCTTTAGATTTGGGGTCCTCTCCCTTCATCCAGTGGGCTCTGGCCTGGCTGGACTCCGTCTTTGACCTGGTCATGGTGGCTGAGTACTTTGATGAGTCATTGGTTCTGCTGGCAGATGCCCTGTGCTGGGGCGTGGATGACGTGGTGGGCTTCATGCACAATGCCCAGGCTGGAAGGGAGCAGGGCCTCAACGCTGCCAGCAACGGTAAACTGAGTGCCGAAGATCCGCAGCTGACCGCACGGGCCCGAGCCTGGAACAACCTGGACTGGGCTCTCTACGAGCACTTCAACCGCAGTCTGTGGGCACGGATAGAGCAATACGGCCAGAGACGGCTGGAGCGTGCTGTGGCAGAGCTCCGGGCTCGCAGAGAGGCTTTGGCTAATCATTGCCTAGTAGGGGGTGAGGCTCTGGACCCCAAATACATCACCAACCGGAAGCTCCGCCCCTTCCAGTTTGGGTCAGCCAAGGTTTTGGGTTATGTACTTCAGAGTGGACTGAGCCCCCAGGACCAGGAAGAGTGTGAACGCCTGGCTACCCCTGAGCTACAGTACAAGGACAAGCTGGATGCCAAGCAGTTTCCCCCTACAGTCTCTCTGTCCCTTAAGACTTCAAGGCTGCCCTCCCCATAGGCGTCAGACTACAGATTGGGACACAAGTGAGGGGCTGCCTGAAGCGATCTCCGCTTCCCTCCCAAGGGATGGAAGTTTACCCTGACTCAAGCCCCAAGTCTTCTGGCCTTTGCCTGGGAATTTCGACAGGTCTCCCTTCACTACACACGTTGCCCCTTTCTTCCCCTTTCTTGTCCCAAGGCAGGTCTGTGTGTGGCCCTCTCTAAACCCCGCTGGAGGGGCAAAAGATGGAGTAAGCCGAAAAGTTTGGGGCATGGTGAGCTGCAATGATACGCACATTTTCTATGAAATATTTGTTATTGGGATATGAACGTTTCACTGTGAAGCGTTTGTTGAATGAATAAATGATATGAAATCGTCACTTGATCCGTGTAAAGAAGAACGGGGAAGGATGGAGAGGCTGCCAGGCAGAAGCGGGGAAGGATGGAGAGGCTGCCAGGCAGAAGCGGGGAAGGACGGGTTCTTTTAACAGTTCTTCCCAGCAAAACCTCTATCTGTTATCTCCAGTCTCACCGTCGCCTAAGCGCCCTGGGCCCCGCCCCCTCCGACACAGTCGCACCATACAGATTCCGGGGACCCCCAGAGCTACGCCCCTTCCGTTTCCGGTTTCTCGCCAGTCATTCGCCCCGCATCGCGGTTCCGGCGCCGCCGGGTCTGGGTTCCGGGTTCGTTGCCCCGGTTTCCGGACCCGGCTGGTCTTCTGGGCCGCC
>NW_004955573.1:645586-662605 GCF_000276665.1 Chinchilla lanigera
GCGCGGGCGACCAGGACCCCGAGCCCCCAGGCGGAGGGGACCCGGGGGGCGGGGGCTTGTTTCGCGGCTGCAGCCCTCTTCTCACCCACGGCCCCGGCCCTGCTACCTCAGGGGGAGCGACCACGGTGAGGAGTTTGGGGTGACCCGGCACAGAACTCAGGGGCGGCGTGCTGGGCGCCAAGGGCACATTTTGGAGATGGGTGCTGGGGGGCCGGGAAGGCAGGAGGTTGATGACAGAGATCACGTTGATGCACGAAGGACCACGCACTGCAGACGTTAACGGGAAGAGCGGCAAGTGCCACTTCGTGACCCTCTCCTGACCTCTTCACCCTTTTCATAACCTCAGCTGCCTGTGGAGGAACCGATCGTGTCCACAGATGAGGTCATCTTCCCACTCACTGTTTCACTGGATAGACTGCCCCCAGGGACACCCAAGGCCAAGGTAAGATAGCGAGGGTGGAGCTCCTGACCTCGTTCAGACACCCTGTCACGGCCCTGCCGTCTATCTCTACACTTGACTGTGGTTCCGTGTCTCTTGCACTCAGATTGTAGTGACCGTGTGGAAGCGGGAGGTTGAGGCACCGGAGGTCAGAGATCAAGGCTATCTGCGCTTGCTGCAGACCCGATCTCCTGGGGAAACCTTCCGGGGCGAGCAGAGCGCCTTCAAGGCCCAAGGTGGGAAGGTGCTGCAGAGGGGAAAGGCTAGGGTCCGGTTTGCGGGGTGCAGAGTAGAGCGGTGACCCTGGAAAGGGCCTGCTGGGGTGGGGAAGAGGACAGTGAGAACCGTGGGCTGGAGCTGAGGTCAGGACCCTACCCTCCCGTCTGCTTGCTCCACCCTCCTGCAGTGAGTACCCTGCTGACGCTGCTGCCTCCTCCTGTTCTGAAATGCCGGCAGTTCACTGTGGCTGGAAAACACTTGACCGTTCTCAAGGGTGAGCAGATCTGCTGGCGCAGGTCTTGGACAGCAGCAGGGGAACTGACTGGATGGCAGCGGGTCCGGGCACGCTGGCGGGGATGGGTCCAGAGGTCCGGCTACTCAGAGCTGGGCTGGTCACCTTCCACAGTGCTGAACAGCTCCTCCCAGGAGGAGATCTCCATCTGGGATATCCGGATCCTCCCCAACTTCAACGCCAGTTATCTACCTGTCATGCCCGATGGTTCTGTGCTGCTGGTGGACAATGTCTGGTGAGGGCCTGGGGAATGGCAGGGCTGTTTAACTGTGGACAAGGGCAAGGGCAGGAGTAGGGGCTGAGCTCTGGCAGGGGGAAATCATGCCCTGTCCTGCTCTCTTCTGAACTAGTCACCAGTCGGGTGAAGTCTCCATGGGCTCCTTCTGCCGGCTCCCTGGTACCTCTGGCTGCTTCCCCTGCCCACTTAATGCCCTGGAGGAACATAACTTCTTGTTTCAGCTGAGAGGGAGTGAGCAGCCCCCTCCAGGGGCCAAGGAGGTGAGCACAAGGGGTTGGTGTATTCAAGAAAAAGGGGTAAGAAAAGGAGGGGGGGGCCAGGCCAAGAGCTCAGTTGAGGACGGGAGGGGAGCTCTGAGGCATGTGAAATCTCCCTTTAACTCACACGCAGGGCCTCGAAGTTCCCCTGATTGCTGTGGTTCAGTGGTCTACCCCGAAACTGCCCTTCACCCAGAGCATCTATACCCACTACCGGTGCGTGTGTGGAAGCCCCTGCCAGCACCCTCCTGCTCCCCTCTGTGGCCTGAAACACGCATCTAGCTTCCTTCTTCCTGTTCCTAGACTACCCAGTGTCCGCCTGGACCGCCCCTGCTTTGTGATGACTGCTTCTTGTGAGTCCCCTGTTCGGACCTATGAGCGGTTCACTGTCACCTACACACTGCTGAACAATCTCCAAGACTTCCTTGCTGTGAGGCTTGTGTGGACCCCGGAGCATGCACAGGCTGGTGGGTCAGCTGCCAGGCTGAGACCTTGTCCCCTGGGAGGAGTGGGGAATGGAAGAAGAATGAGGTGGGACAGTGAGAGCAGCTCAGATCTGGTATCAGCCCCACCACAGTGGGTGACCCGTGGCATCTGGCTCTGGCTTTATACCCGGGTGATTTCCCCAGAGAGTTTCGAGACACAGCGGGGCTGAGTGACTTGAAGGGCATAGATACCGGAGCTGCTTCTCATTTATGAGCTGTGAGACCGTGGGTAAGCTAATTAACCTCTCTGGGCCTTGATCTTCATCTTTAAAGTAGGACAAATAACACCGCATGGGTTTGCAGATGAATGACGGGGAACATGGTTAGAACAGACCTCAGCACACGGTATAGTTTCCCATAACCCTCCACAAATCATGTTTACTCAGTTTACTCCACGGAGTGGCTTTGGGAACCAAATGTGGCCACACCGGTGATGGCTCTGAGGACTGAGGAAGGCTGTGCACTGCTCATCCGTGCCTGTTTCCGTCCCCCAGGAAAGCAGCTGTGTGAGGAGGAGCGCAGGGCCATGCAGGCGGCCCTGGATTCCATCGTCTGCCACACGCCCCTCAACAACCTTGGCTTTTCACGGAAGGGCAGCGCACTTACGTTCAGTGTGGCCTTCCAGGCTCTGAGGTCGGGGCTCTTTGAGGTGGGCCAGTGCTGCGGGACATGCGGGGGGAGGGAACGTGGTCAGGGCTCGTAGCTTCTGCGCAGGGAGGACGTGTAATGGGTGGTGCCGGAAGGCTGGGCAGAGGGAAAATGACACTTGTGAAGGTCTGGCTGGAATTGCTGATGCGTCTCCCGCTGCAGCTGAGCCAGCACATGAAGCTGAAGCTGCAGTTCACTGCCAGTGTGTCCCACCCTCCGCCCGAGGCCCGGCCCCTCTCTCGCAAGAGCAGCCCCAGCAGCCCTGCTGTCCGGGACCTGGTGGAGAGGCACCAGGCCAGCCTGGGCCGCTCTCAGTCCTTCTCCCACCAGCAGCCTTCCCGTAGCCACCTCATGAGGTAGGAACCGGGCGGGCATCCCACCGGCCTGGGCAGAAGCTGGAACAAGGAGTGAGGAGAGGGGCCGTGTCTGAGCCGAGCCCACAGCCTCTGCCCTCCCCCAGGTCCGGCAGTGTGATGGAGCGCAGGGCCATCACACCCCCTGTAGCCTCCCCGGTTGGCCGGCCCCTCTACCTGCCTCCGGACAAGGCCGTGCTGTCTCTGGACAAGATTGCCAAGCGCGAGTGCAAAGTCCTGGTGGTGGAGCCTGTCAAGTAGCACTGTGCTGCTCTGCGCCCCACTCGCTCCAGGAACCCGAAGCCCCTGGTGGGTTTTCTGCTCCCAGGCTGTGCCTCCCCTGGGACACCCCCTGCTGTGGACGAAGAGGCCCAGCAGGGCCGCCTGTCTGTGTGTGCTGAGGGACAAGGGCAGAAGCTGTGAAATGGGTGGTATGGCTGCAGCGCTAGGCCCACAGTATTTCTGAGTTCCTTTGGGGGGGCTGGCCCCACCCCAAGCAGGGCAAGGGCTCAGAGAGCTCCCTCGCCCCCACCCTGTCCCTTGTAAGTTTACAGAGTATTTTCCTCATTCTTGTTATGTTCTGTCTGCCTCCCACATTCCCTCCCACCCGCCGCAGCGCTGAGATTAGAGGGTGGTGATGGTAAAGGGACCTTGACAATGCCCCTCCTGTCTCAGGGTTGGGAGATAGCTAGGTGGCCTCCTTCTGCCCCTCATGTTTACGTTGGTGGCCTGAAGCACTTTAAGTTGTGTCTTTTTTTTGGGGGGGGGTTCTGTTCCTGTAACTTATTCTTCAACTACAACTTCCAACTGAAATAAGACTATTAAATGCCTGTTCAGGAGGGAGAAGGATGGCTGTTGTCTATGTGTTGATGGAAGGAGCAGACCAGAGGAGCTCAGGAAGTTTCCCTCTGCGCACATGAAATAGCTCCCTTCCTGACCCTGATTTTCCCATTCTCTATTTTACAATGGTGGTGGCCCTGCCCCACGCATCCTGGGCTGAAGTACAGGCTGTTTCCACAGAAGTTGGCGGACGAAAAGCACCCCCTCCCGGCACAGCCCCTCTGTACAAACAGCCCTGAGCCTGGGTCACATCGGATTCATGTTTATTAGGGGGGAGGAGGGAAGGAAGAAGGGGGTCCCTTGCTCAAGTTCTCCTTATCATAGCGCAAAACCCCCAAGTCTCTACCCTTCAGATAAAGGTGGACGACTCTGAGGCCTGGTTCCAGCAGCGAGCCAAGCAAAGGGTGGGGGACCTGTGCTCCTCCTCATCGTAGAGACCCAGGGAGCCGCTCCACTGCTCCAACCCTGGCCCTCCGGCAGGCTCAGACGTCAATGGGTTCCCGGCCTCGGTTCTGCCTCTTCACCACAAACACCCTCTGTCCTGACACAGTTACCAGCAGCGTATGTTCTCCAAAGACCACTGGAGGGGAGACACACCTTCCCCCACCAAGGAGAGGGAAGGCAGCACAGAGTTAGGGGGTTGGAGGGCCTCCACAGGGTCAAGCAAATTGGCTGGATCAGTAGCTAAAACTCCCCAAGGCTGAGAGATCGGAAGGAGAGGCCACTATGAAATCCCCTTTCTCTTCCTTCCTCAGTTCTGATACTAAAGGAAGAAAGTGGCTGAACTAGGGGATACTCGGTCTAGGAGACAGGTATTTGTTTTTTTTCCTTGAAAAGAGAAGCCTCTGGAAGCACCCCCACTGCCGGGGGCCAGGACAGGGAGCTCACCAGACAGGCGCTTGAAGGGGACATTCATGCCGTGGTGCAGCCGGAAACCGCAAGCTGTGCTGACCAGCTCAGAGATGGCACTGGCTGCCTGCTCGTCATTCTCGAGATCCCCAGACGACTGCACGTACATGGAGGAAGGAAGGTGCAAAAATAAGGGCACAGAACTGGGAAGGAGTTCCAGGCACGGGCCCTCTGGCTCGCACTTGTAACATCTCCCTCTCCATTTTCCAGCACCTCTGGATCACCCAGTTTTGGAAAAACACCTGAAACATCTGTGATGTTGTCACTTGTCACCCTCTTTGTGCCATCCTGTTTCTCATCTTTAAATGCTGGGCTTACCCTACCAAGCATCAACTCGTCTGACTCTACTGATGGCTCCTTTCTAACCCCTTGAAACTGGGTTTCTGGCCTTGTCCCCTTAGTAAAAAATGTAAAAATTCTCCAAGATCAGTGCCTGCCCACCACTGACTCATTAAAGGCTCTACCTTGTTCTGTCCTCCCACTTATGCTCCTGTCTGTGGAATCTAAACATCTTTGTCCTCAGACCCCTCCCCCTTCCCACTCCTTGGGTAATGATAAGGCAGTGGCCTGGACTTCCTCTTTCCTGGTGACTGTCTCAATTTCCTCCCCCGATCTCTTCAGTATGGGCTCCTCGCTAAGTCAACTTTAGTTCCTTTTGCTCTTGTATATTCTGTACCTCAATTCCTTATCTGTATTTTGGGTACAACAGTACCTATTCTATGCGCTTGTGAGGGGGGTTACTTGAGACAGTTGTGGGGAGATACTGAAAACAACTCCTAGCAATTACACCGACTACTGTTTTTCTACTTTAGATTCATTGTCTCCACTTGGGCCATCCAGTGTCCCCTTATCCACCTCCTCTGCAGTCAGTTCCTTTTTAAACTTACTGTTTGTTAAGGCACCACATCATTCTAGGCTTCTCAGCTAAGAGTCCTACTGAGGGAAAACTATCCCTAGAGAACAGTAGTGGCAAATGTATGTCATACATGTTATTGTGTTTTTCTTTTAAGACAAAAGATGTTGATGGATGAGTTGGTTTTTTTCCTAAACTAAGACCTCACTATTCAGGTTTCATTGCAGTGTTAGTACTTTCTAAGTGGGTTCTGGGTTACGGTCTGGCAGTTGGTCTCTAAAAGGTTCACCATTACTGCTATAGAAGATACAAGTACTTATCTCTAGTTACTATCAAGCTGTGTTATTCTTCCTTAAGATTTCTCCCCTTGTTACCAGCCCATTCTCGTATGTGGCATACCCTTTTCAGCCTATCCGCATCATTCACAATCTTGCTCAACCATTTCACTGGGTCATGTTTCTGTTCAAAAAACCTCTGAAGTTCCTAACCCTCAAGGTGAAATCCATATGTGTCAACCTGGCCTAGGAAGTGCGCCACAATCAGATCCATTCTTTACCATACCTCATCCCCAGACTTCTCCAAATTTTTTCTATGTCAACTCACCACCAATTCAGATAGGCACTGTCACACTCATGAAAATATATCCACCTCGCTGGTCTCAAACTCAAAACAATCCTCCTGCCTCAGCCTCCCAAGTGCTGGGATTACAAGCATGCGCCACCATGCCTGGCTCAAACCATTCATCTCTTAAACTCAGAATTCCTGCCTCCAACAAAAATCTCTTGCCATAAAATAAGTTAGAACACCAAGGTTTGAGACCTTCATTTCCTGGACTCCTTTAGCAGGCTTTCCCACTTGCACTGTTTTATTTTAAAATAAAATTCTTATTTATTTACTTAGAGACAGGGTATTGCTTTATAATTCAGGCTGGCCTTGAACTCACCAGCCCGGGCTGGCCTCGCACTCCTGGCAATCCTCCTGCCTCAGCCGAGTGCTAGGATTCCAGGCGTGCGCCCCCACGCGGCGCACTTGCACTGCTTTAAATCTGCAACCGTAAATCCTTACAGCTGGAGCGAAAGCTTAGAGAGCTACACTATATAGTAGTATGGAATACAGTACAAAATCGCTTCAAGAAATACCGAATACAGACATACTGGAGAAAAGTGTGGGCATTGTCAATTATTAACAAACCTATGATTAGGATTTTTGTAAAGTTGGTAAACCTTATCATGGCACACTAAGACTTAAGATTCCAGAGATTACTGAGAGCTTATTATACGCTGGAAGGACACCAGGTAAAAAGGACGAAAAGGGAGACAAGTCGGACGAAACTGGGCAATACTAGACGGGGTCACCGGCCATGTGTGCACTAAGGGGACTGCCCTTTCCCAGAACGCACCGCCAGCACTGCACCTTCGCTCAGCACCAGGTAGCCCAGTTGGTCTGGGATCCGCTCCAGCCCCTGGGTCAGTGCAGAAGTCTAGTGGGTAAAGATGCAAGCGGTGAGAAACAAACTACAGAGACGGCCCTCCATACCCTTCACCGGCCAACCAAAGTCTTGACGACGGCCCCTTCCAGACCCTCTTGCCCCGATATGGCCTTCAAGGCTGATCTCCCGGGGTCTCCATCTGCCCTCACTCTCGTCCCCCGGCCTCCCCACTCTGGCGGCCTGTGGCGCTCCTCTCTAATCTCTCGTCCCACCCTAGGCTGGACACTACTCCCTGGGCCCCAGCACCCTGCCGCAGATTCCTCCTCAGTCCGCTACGTTTCCGCCCCTCCCATTCCATTCCCACGCCGTCCCGGGATGGACCGGACGTGAGAATGGAGCGCAAGCCCAGGAGGGGGCAACCAAAGATCGGGGACAGGGACTCTGAACCCCCGGCGCCTCCTCCCGCGCATGCGTCCTCACTCACCATCGCGGCCTCAGAATCCGGTGGAACTCGGCACCAAATAGGTAGCTTCCGGCACCGGGCCCAGGCCCCAGGCTTCTGAGAGCTGTCGGCTCCTTTAACCACGCCCTTAGCATGGTGATTGGAGAGTGTCTGAGTCATTATACTTAATCAACCAGTGGGGAGCTCCGCTTCCCCGAGACACGCGCAGATTGGTCGTGTCTCCCGGTCCCTTAGCGTCAGGGCGGATGCGGGCGGAGGGGGCGGGGCCTGGGTGGTGGGGGCTGTGGGTGTGCGCCTGCGCAGCAGGAGCCTCGGGAGTTCCGTGGGAGCTTGATAGTCCACTAGTGAGATCTCGAGCGAGTCTGTTTCTGCCTTTCCTGAACATCTTGAAATGGAAACTCGAAGTGAAAAGCAATTCAGATGCTACTGTTGTGTAGGCAGCTCTCTGTTTAAGACAAAGATTTGTTCTCAAGTGTGTTTTTTCCTTGGATTTTTGTGATGAACAGTTAGGAGGTTGAATTGAGCCTCTGGCCAAGACGACTTAGCTGCAACACTTAATATTCCCTGCCAGGAAAAATTAGAAACAGCACCTTGGTGTCACTTTTACTGCATATATATATATATATATATATATATATATATATTTAAAATTTATAGTCTCTAGATCTATTGCAATACTAGTAATTTATGAAGCTGCGTTGCTGAGGTAAAATCAAGAATGATTTTAGAAATACTTGTTGGTGAGGATGAGGAGAAATGACCCTTATCGGTTGCTGGTGGGCCTCCAATGTAGCGCTTCTTCAACAAGTTCAACTTACAGTTGCCATAAGACCAAGCAGTTGCCCTCCTAGGCAAATGCTTAGAAAACTGAAACATGTTCACAGAAAAACGTACGTGCACGTTTCCAGCAGCATGAAGCAACCCACACATCCATCATTTGAGTGAATAGATACAGTTTGGTATATCCATACAATAGACTGTTTTCAGCCATAGGAAGGAATGAGGTACCGACTCAAACTGCAACGGAGATAAATCTTGAAAACACGGTGCTGAGTGAATGAGGTCAGATGCACGAGGCCACATGTTATGGAGTTCCATTAATATGAAATGTCCAGGCAAATCCATAGATAAATAAACAAAACGGATTAATGGTTGGCAAGGGACTAGGGAGTAAGAAATGGGGAGTGACTGTTAATGGGGTTCTTTTGGGGAGTGATGAAAATGTGGGATTAGTTGGTGATGATTTTACAACCTTGTAAATGTACCGAAGCTACTGAATTATACGATTTGAAATGGAGAATTTTAAGGTATATGAATTATATTTCAATTTTAAAACACTAAGTCCTATTGCTTGAGGAGAAAGTTAATTAGAAAGTGGGTGCCTTTTGTAAAGGAAGGTGGGGCGAGGGGGCGTAACTCAGTGGTAAATTGTGTGCATAGCAAGTGTCTTGTGTTCAGTCCACTGTGTGGGAGTCGGTGGTCTCTCCATGGTCCCCGGGAGAAAACGGCGTGAGGATTTAGAAAATAGACAAGACACAACAGCCGGGGTCAGGTGGAGTTACCTATTGCCTGATGAGCAAGAGGACTGACTCCAACAGTAGGGGCGTTTATTTTATACACTTGCAAAGTGGTATCATGAGAGATAATGTTGCCTAGTGACTAAGACTAAGACTAAGACTAATTGTCCAAGCAGGATACTTTTTTCAGTACTGAGATAGCTTGACTGCCTGAGGCACTCTGGATCTGCCCCACCCTCAGACACATGACCAACAACCAACTCCAGCAGCTCCCAACACCACTGCACAATACTCCTCCCAAGAGGTATATTTATGATACAAAATTTAAGTTAGAGGATATGGAGATAGAAGAAGTTGTATAGAGATAATTTACAAACCTTGCCTGGCCTTAGATATTGATGGCACTAATAGTATTATTTTCTTTGCACTTACTTTTAGACAATTTTCATGTGTACTACGTGTACCTAAACCTCTCATTAACCCCCTGTATATTAACCCCATTTTGCCCATGAGGATGTGCGGAGAGGCTGAGCCTTGCTCCAGGACTTCAGCTGGTGAATGGTGCAGCTAGTTCCTAGTCTTATTTTTCTGGCACAGAAGCTGATGTTTTTTTCTATTTTTTTATGAGCCAACTGGGGTGAGGGAGCTAAACTTAATTTTATCTCAAAATTTCCTGCTCTCATTTTTATTGATACAGAGAAACCTTTCACAGAACAATGTCCCGTCATAGTTAGAAATTTTTTTCCACAGCAACTAGATATGTAGAGAGCAAAGTTTCTCCTTCTTTCATTCAGTAAATGTTGAGTACCAGACACTCTTCTTGGAATTAGTGGTAGGTAGTGAATAAAAACAGGACTTTTAAAAAAGTGTTTTCAGGGAGTTGTGAGGGAGAGGGAGGTAAGCCAGACACAAAAATATAATGAAATTAATGTGTTAAGTGGTGAAAAGTACTATCAAGAATAGAGTTTCATTTACATCAAGTTCAGCAAAATGAAATATATTGTATACATACATATATATGAGGAGTGATTGAAAATGATGAATCTTTAAATTTTGAAAAATCTATTATAGTAAAGATACCTTGCCACTGATCCCCCTCAAAATACTCCCCTTCACTTGGAGTATTCCAAGACCTCTTGCCACTTTCTGAAGCAGTTCTGTAAATCCTCTTTTGTAAATGTCTTTACAAGGCATGATCAAAAATGGTGACTGCTGCAGCCAAGTGCCATCCAGTGAAAGGCAGGTTCATAAGAACCTTACAGTGTATCTTTATCCATCTTATTCACCACATCTGGCACTGTTCAGCTCCTGCCTCTTCCCCAAAGTCCATGGAAGGAAAACATTTTTAATAAATTCAGGACTTTGTGGAAGCCATGACAGCACTCTAGCGACACTCACAGAAGAGGACTTCCAAAATGCCTTCAGAAAGTGACAAGAATGATGGGATAAGTGTGTTTAAAGCCAGGAGGAGTATTTTGAGAAGTATTAATGTCAATATGTCTTTCACTGTGGTGATTTTTTTCAAATTCAGGCACACTACGTTTTATCACACCTTATTGTTATTGATGGCAAAATGATCAAGAAAATCGTGGGAATTTTACTAAAATTTGGAATAATGCTTGTTTCTGGAATAGAGGGGAGATGGATCAGAAAGAAAAACAAAGGGCTTCAAATATTTGGTAATCTATTTCTTAAATTCGAAATCTTCCTCTTTTTCTGCATGTGTGTGCCTGTGTGTGTATGCATGCACACATGTGTGCATATATACAATGTTTTTTTGTGTGTGATACTGAGGATTGAACCCAGGGCCTTCCCACTGATCTGCATTCTGAGCCCTTTCTTATTTTTTTATTTTGAGACAGAATCTCATTAAGTGACTAAGTAGCTAGGCTGGGTTCAGACTTGCTGCTCTTCTGTCTCAGCCTCCCAGAGCACTGGAATTATGGACAAACAACACTACGCCTGGCTTTGTGCACTGCTTTTAATGCAGTAAAGACTTGATCATTTTTTAAATCTTAAAAAAGTGGGTACTGTAACCAACCAATTTCATACCAACAGAAATATGTACATATATTCATCTAAAGACATGTACTGGAATGTTCATAGAAGCTTTATTCCTAATAATACAAAGTTAGAAACTACCCAAATTGCCCAACAATGCTTGAATAAATAAATTGTATCATGTTAACATCCTGGAACTCTTAGGCCAATGAGAATAAGTGAAATAAGACTACAAAATGGCATGAATGAATCTCACAAACTTGAAGTTGAGTGAAAGAAGTCAGTCACAAAAATGTACATTCCAGTTGTATAAACTATGAAAACAGGCAAAATGAATCAATGAAGTTGGAAGTCAGGGTAGTGGGTGTCCAGGCAGAAAGGGCCGCGCTGGTTAAGAAGAGCACTTTTGCGGGTGGGAACTGATAATGCTCCATTTCTTGATCTGGAAGCTGGTGTTCTGCATGTGTTCAGATTGGAATATTTAGTGAGTGGCATTTATGATATGTGAATTTTTTTTCGTGAATTCTTTATATATATTTGAGTAAAAAGCTTTTTTAAAAAACAAACTTAAGAGAACATAAATGAGCCAGGCATGGTGGCACATGCCTGTAATCTAAGCACTCAGAAGGCTGAGGCAGGAGGATCACTGCGAATCTGAGGCCAGCCTGGGTTACAGAGTGAGTTCAAGGTCAGCCTGAACTACATAGTGAGACTTGGTCTAAAAAGAACAAAAAACAGAAGAAGGTGAAGGAGAAGAAGGAGGAGGAGGAGGAGGAGAGGTGACAGGGAGGAGGGAAAAGAAGAAGATGATAGATGATCAGAATGGTGCTGATGGGTGTGCTATTTGATACCAGGTGAGCAGATATCAAATATCATCCTTTCTGATGAGATGACGATGACCAAGCAGAGACAGCAAGTGAGCCATTCAGGTTTCTGTCTACTTGTTGGATTATTTCAGTGAGCAGGATATTCTTGAGTGTTCATTTTCTCTTAGACTACAAGTTCCCTAAAGATAAACATCTGCTCTGCCTTTGGAATTCCAGTGTCTACCTAGCATATTGCTGACCTACAAATGGAATAATTATTTTTCTCTATTCTATACTCCAGTGGTTCCCAGAATTTTTTTTCTGATTTTTGGAGAATTTTTCTTGGCATCCTGGTCTTTTACTTTCCTACTACCCTCTCACCATACTTTCTTCTTTTGAAAAGGAGAGAATAAATAGTAAGATGTGAGATATGTTTGTATCCACTCATGCAGGAATGGTGACTTCCTTCTTTCTGTCCAGTCTGTTTCCTCTCAGCCAATACCTCATAGCTCAGCCAGACTAGAAGCTGCACATTCAGTTATTTACCCTTTTTCACTCTCTCCCAACACAAAAAATCTTTGCCCCACAAAGACCAAATGGGCTTATAGCTCTAGAATAGTGTTTACTCTGCCGCATGGTAATGTATCATTCGGCTGCCTATCTCACTTAAAAACCAAGCAGCTTGCGGGTGGACCTGTGATGCTGTCTTAGTCACTTACCTGTGGCTGGGGCACAACACCTGACACCTGAACCTTAAAGGGAGGGAAGTTTATTTTTGACTCGCATTTTCAGTGGATTCAGTCCATGGCAGACTGGCTCTAAGACAGGAAACAGGATGCCAGAATGACATGGTGGAGGAAAGCTGTTCACTGAATAATGACCAAGAAGCAGAGAGGGAAAGGAGGAACCAGGCACAAGAATACACTCTTCCATGTCAGATCTGCAGTGACCCACCACTTCTGACCAGACCCCACTCTGAGTGTGAGACTTTGGGAGACATTTAGCTCTAAATCATAACACATACCATCAACATTTTATTCCCAAGGCACATTACTATAACGCATTTTCTTTATTCAGGCATCTATTGATAGGTGCATATATATTTTGTATTGTGTCTCCATCAACAAATTATTATACCTATAGCTATTTTAAATAATTTTGCTTTCTATAAATGTTATGCTAGAATCACATATGTTTAAAATACCACTGTTACACTATTAAATTATTCTGAATTTTCCTATAAACTTACCTTTAGTGGTTTTACACTTTTCTGTATTTTCATTTCCCCTTCAAGAATTCCCTTTAGCATTTCTTATAAGATAGATCTAGTAATGGCGAACTATTTCCTTTTTTGTTTGGCTAGGAAAATCATTTTCTTTACTTCATTTCTGAAGGATAACTTCACGGGGCATAGTATTCTTGGTCAGCAGCTTTTTTCTTTCTGCACTTTGAATGTATCATCCCACTCTCTTCTGACCTGTGAGAGTTTTGCTGAGAATTCTGCAGATGGGGTTATTTAGTACTAGAAATGCATTAAAGGCTTAAATGGAAGACCTGAAATTGTAATACTTCTAGGAGAAAATGAGTTTTCAGATAGGATACCAAAAATATGGGCAATAAAAAAAAGTCAAAATATACACAAGTGGGACTCTGTTACATGAAAAAAAGTCCTGCACAGCAAAGGAAACAACCAACAAAATGAAAGGGAAATACACATGTCTCGGTTACCTTTCTCTCGTTGCTGGGACAAAATATCTGATGACCAAAATTAAGGAAGGAAAGGTTTATTTCGCTTACAGTTTGTGGAGGTTTCAATCCGTACTAGGCATGATTATAAGGCAGAGTGGCATGTGGCAGAGGGCTGCATCTCAGGGCGGCAGCACACAGCTAAGCAACTACCAGGACACACACACCAGGGCCAAATGGGGGAGGAATCTCCCCAAGCAGCTTCCTCCTCTCCCTTACATATGCAAACTATCCACCCCAGGGCGGGTGTAGCTCTCACACCCATATTCAAACTCTAATAGCCTGCCCCAGGGCCGCAGGAGGCTTTGGCGGGGACACACAGACATAAACCATAACAACACAGAATGCAGGAAAATGTTTGGGAACTATATCTGATCAGGGGTTAATACCTAAAGTATATAAGGCACACATATAACTCAATAGTTCAGCTAAACCCAGATAATCCAATTACAAAAGACGTGAGTAGGCATTTTTCCAAAGTAGACATGCAAATGGTGAACATGTACACGAAAAGGTACTCAGCACAGCAATCATCAGGAAAAAGCACATCAAAACCATAATGAGGTGTCACCTCACTCCTGCTGGGATGTTGACTATTAAAAAGCACAAGAGCTCAGTGTTACCCCGGGGATCTAGCTCAGTGGCACGAGTGCCTGCCTGGCAAGCATAAGGTCCTGGGTTTGATTCCCGGTATTAAAAAAAAAAACAAAAACAAGCGCAAGAGCTTAGTGTTGGTGAGGGTATGCAGAAAAGAGAACTCTGTTGTGCCAATGCAAACTAGTCCTGCCATTATGGAAAGCAGTATGGGGTTCCTCAAAAGACTGAAAACAGAATGACCATGTGATCAATGCCACTACTGGAGACATAATAGAAGGCAACAAAATCAATCTATTGAATGTATTCTTGCATTTCCATGCTCGGTGCTATATTAATCACAATAACCAAAATATAAAATCAACTAAAATATCTACTGTTAGGTCTGAATCTAAAACTCTCCCCCAAATCTCGTGTATTTGGAAGGTTATTGGATCCCAGAGACCCTGGACACATGAACGTATTAGGCCACTGCTTAGTTGATAGTTGACTTGTTAGGAAGTGGGGCCCGGTTAGAGGCAGAGGCCTGATGGCTCCTCTCTTCTCTCGCTGCTTCCTGGCTACCATGGGTTAAGCACTTCCTCCTCCACCATGCCCTTCTGCCATCCTGTTTCTGCCTCGGAGTCAGCCAACCGTGGAGGGAAGCTGTGAGCCAAAATAAACCCCTCCTCCTTTAAGTTCTGGGGTTTGTGTATATTGTGCCAGCAACAGAAAAGTGACTATGACAACTTGTGACAGATGAATGGATAAAGAAAATGTCTCACAGATATACAATGGGTTATTATTTGGTCTTTAAAAAAGAAGATCCTGCCATTTGCAACAACATGGGTGAATCTGGGGGGCTTTATTCTAAGTGAAGTGAGCCAGACACAGGAAGAAAAACATTGTATGATCTCACTTATATATGAAGGGGAAAAAACCAAATGTAGGAAAATAGAGAATAAAACAATGTTTATCAGGGTCAGGGTGGTTGAAGGGAAAGGGAAATGGAGGTCAGAGAATATAAGTAGCACAATTATAGCTTGAATACATCTGGAGATTGAATGCACACATGAGGGCAACAGTTGATAAACTGGTACTGTGTTTGGAATTTCTTGATAAATAAGGAGATTTTAGCCACAAAGTCAAACTAAAATAAAACTACAGATAACTAAATGACATAATGGTTATGTTAATATGCTTTATTATATTAACCACTTTACTATCTTTACATATACCATAACATCGTGTTATGTTGTTAAAATGTACACAGTGAAATTTATTTTTTGAAAAGTAGGAAATCTTGCATTTGCAACAAGAGTGGACCTGGAGGGCCTTATGCTAAGTGAAATAAGCTGACATAAAAAGACAAATACTGTACCCATCTCACTTGTAGATGGACTCTAGAACAGTCAAACTCAATGGAAGCAGAGAGTTAAATAGTGGCTGGTAGAGGCTGAGGGGAGGGGGAAATGTGAAGGTGATTAAAGCATACAAAGTTTCAGTTACAGAAGATAAATAAATTCTGGAGAGCTACTTAATAGTAAAGTGCTGCCAGGCATAGTGGTATACGCCTGTAATCCCAGCACAAAGGAGGCTGAGGCAAAAGGACCACCATGAGTTCGAGGCCAACCTGGGCCACATAAGCAAGTTCAAGGCCACTCTGAAAGACACAGTGAGACTTTGTTTCAAAAAAGCGATAGCAAAGTGCCTACAGCTAACAATACTATATTATATAGTACTTAAAATTTGCTAAGAGGGTAGGTCTCATATCAAATATAATTACCAAAGAAATAATAATACAGATAATGGGAAACTTTGGGAGGTGATGGATATGTTTACCAACTTGATGGTGGTGATGATCACAGGTGTACAAGCATATGCGTTCATTCCCAAACCCACTGGTTCTGTTGAGTGTTGACTTTGTATCCAGCAGCAACCACTACTGAATCCAGTTATAAAATATGGAAGTCTTTTGGTGGAGTTTTTGGGGGTCTTCTATGTAGAGCATCATGTCATCTGCAAATAATGATAATTTATCTTCTTCCTTTCATATCCTTATTCCTTTTTATTTCTTTCTCTTGTGTAATTGCTCCAGCTAATGTTTCCAGAACCATATTGAATAGGAGTGGTCATAGTGGGCATCCTTGTCCTGTTCCTGATTTTAGAGTGAAAGGTTTCAGTTTTTGTCCATACAGTATGACGTTGGGTATTGGTTTGTCATAGATGCCTTTTATCAGATTGAGATGAAGACCCTATATTCCAATTTTCTGTAGGATTATTTCTTAACATGAATGAGTGTTGGACTTTGTCAAATGCTTTTCCTGCATCTCTTGAGATGGTCCTATGGTTTTTGCCCTTGTCTCTGTTAACATGGTGTATTACATTTATTGGTTTGTACATGTTGAGGCATCCCTGGATCCCTGGGAGGAATCCTACTTGGTCATGATGTATAATCTTGATGATTTGCTGCATTCCATTTGCAAGTATCCTATTGAGGATTTTTGCATCTATGTTCACTAGGGAGTTTGGGCTATAGTTCTTTTCCTTGGTTGGGTGCTTTTCTGGTTTTGGTATCAGGGTAGTGCTTCCAAGAATGAATTTGGGTGTATTGCTTCCCTTTCAATTTCATGAAAGAGTTTGAGAAGTAGCAGTACTAGGTCTTCTATCAATTTCTTGTAGAATTCAGCAGTGAATCTGTCAGGGTCTGGGCTTTTCTTTGTTGGTAGGTTTTTAATTTCATCTTTAATTTCATTGACAGATATTAGTTTATTTGGAATTTTTATATCTTCTTGATTCAGCCTTGGTAGTTCACATGTATCTAGGAATCTGTCCATTTCTTCCACATTTTCCATCTTATTAGAATACAGGTTCTCAGAGTAGGTATAAATGATCTTCTGGATTTCTGGAGGATCTGTTGTGATTTTACCCTTTTCATTCCTAATTGCATG
>NW_004955573.1:663045-666078 GCF_000276665.1 Chinchilla lanigera
TTGAGTGCTGGGATTACAGGTGTACATGTGGTATGTTTTATTGGCATTATTGTTTCATTGTAGAAACTGTACAAATTTTTCTTTCATTTCCTCTGTGACCCATTGGTTGTTCAGGAGGGTGTTATTTAATATCGATGTGTTTATGAAGTTCTTGTGATTTCTTTCGCTATTGACTTCCAGTTTTATTGCACTATGGTCAGATAATACGCATGAGACAATTTTAATTCCTTTGCATTTACTTAAGTATGTTCTATGAGGTAGTACGTGGTCTGTTTTAGAGAACGTCTCAGGTGCAGCTGAGAAGAATGTGTATTCTGATGTTGTGAGGTGGAACACTCTGTAGAAATGTACTAAGTCCATTTGTTCAAAAGTTTGGTTCAGTTCTAATATTCCATTGTTGATTTTCTGTTTAGTTGATCTGTCTATTTGTGACAGTGGGGTATTAACGCCCCCCATTACAATTGTATTAGTGCTTATTTGATTTCTCATGTCCTAACATATTTGTTTTATATAGTTTGCTGTCCTGGTTTTTAGTGCATATATATTTATGATTATTATTACTTCCTCTTGCATTGTTTCCATTACAAGGATATAGTGACCTTCTTTGTCTCTCCTAATCAGTCTTACCTTAAATCCAATATTTCTGCAAATAGAATAGCTAACCTTCTAGTTTGTAGGTTCCTGTCACATGGAGTGTTGTTTTCTATCTTCTGACTTTGAGACTATGAATTTCTGTTTGAATTAAATATGTCTCTTATATGCACCCTATTGTTGGAACTTGCTCTTGATCCATTCTTCCAGTCCATTTCTTTTGATTGGTAAATTGACAGCATTAACGTTGATGGATATAACTGACATGTATTGACTTCTCTTCGTCATGCTCTTTCCCATTGTTGGCCCCCTTTTTCCCTCTGCTGGTTACTTACTTACCTTCTCTGGTAGATTCATTCTGTTGGGGTTCATGGAGTTGTAGTCCTCATTATCTCCTTCTATTTTGAAAGATAGTTTTTTGGGGTATGTTAATCTCAGTTGGAGACTGTTTTCTTTTATGGCTTCAAACACTTCATAACAAGCTCTCCTTGATTTGAGAGTTAGTGTTGAGAAGTTTTCTGTGAATGTGATGGGCTTGCCTTTATAGGTGATTTGTTTATTTTCTGTAAGAGTTTTTAATATTCAGTTCCTCAGGCAGTGCTGATATTGTATGATCAACTTTACATGCCTATATCTGATAATCTGAGCAACTACTTTGAAGACAACAACAAGCAATATAATAACCATTGTTAATTTCCTATCATCTTGTTTAGAAATTCTGTATCATTTTTATTGTTTTTTAAAACTCTCTTTAAAGTAAAAAAAAAATTCAGTTCCTGTACGAATTTCTGAAACCTTGATTATTATATACCTTGCTATGGATTTTTTGACCACAGTTAATTGAAGTTCTATATGCCTGTCTTCCTGTATGCCAAATTCCTTTTCCATGCTTGGGAAGTTTTCTCCCATGACATTTGTGAACAGGTTTTTTTTAATGTTATTTGGTCTGTCTCCTACTTTTTCATTTACTGTGACCAATCTTATATGGTTCTTTACTACATCATATAGTAGTTGTTGGATTGATTTTTTGTGGTCCCTTAGTATTTTTAAGAAATCTTTCTTCTCATGATTGATAACCACAATACTGCCTTTATATCTGATTTCTGTCCTCACATTGGTTCATTCTGTTGTGTATACTTTGAATGGAATTTTTAATATTCTGAATATATGATTGAATCTGTTTCATGGATTTAATTTCTTTCCTGTGTTGGGTATTCATAGTTTCCATAATTTTCCTAAGCTCTTCTATTTATTTTTCAGGTGTGTCTGCTCTAGAGTCACTAAGCATGTTTTTCATTCTCAAAAAAATTTTTTTAAACCCCCAAAGCAGTTGTAGACAGCTTGAGCTATGTAATGAGTTCTAGGCTGGTTTGGACTGTTTAGGGAGGGAGCACCTATGTCATAACAAACAACAACAATATATGATGTCTAGTATTTGCTATAGAATAACTGAAAGAAAAAGTGTAAGGAGGGGATGAAGGTGAAATAAAACTTGCCACATACAGATAAATATTGATTTTTTATGGTACAATAAGTTCCTTATATTAGTATCTCTACTGTTGTATGTTCAAAAATTTCCATAATAAAAAATTAAAAGGAAAAGAAAGAATAAGATAAGACAGCTTTCACTAAATGCTAAATTGGTGGTAAGCAAAAGGATGATTATGAAATTGTTTGCCAAGGAATGAAGACCAAGCAGGTCATACTAAATTTTAAAGTCCAATCACTCATATATTCGGTTTCATTTTATAAATGTAATGGATGATAGTGCTAAGACTGCAGCGTATTTTATGTGGTGATGTATAGACTCATGCAGAATGCAATCTTTCACTAATGTGCCAGCAATTGCCTGAGTTTTATTTTGTTTTGTTTTAATCTTCATGGTCTTAACAAGAACAGGCAGTCTGTGATCACTCCACCAGTGCAGCTCCTGTCTAGGACCTGCACACATCCTGAGCCACCTGGGCACATTGAAATAGATGGTCCATGATCCACTGATATTGCAGTTCACTGCTGAGCCCTGAGAGAGCCAGGTACACCCCATCAACTTCCTGGGGACAGTAGAGCAGGCAGCCCATGATCTGGCCACCATTACATGCTGCTTCTGAGCTGTCTGTGTGCCCCACACTGCCGCACCAGTCTGGACAGCCCATGAACCACTAACACTGTGGTTCCCCTCTGGGCCCACCCTGTATGTGCCCTGAGCTGCCTGGGGATACTGGATCAGGTGGTCCACAAACTGCTGACACCGTGGTTTGTGTCTGAGTTTTGCATGTGCCCTGAGTTGCCTGGGGACACAAGACCAGGCAGTCCATGATCATGCCATCAGTGTAGGCCATGCCTGGGTCCTGAGCATGCCTTAAGCTGCTTGGGGACACTGGATAAGGCAGTCTGCAATCCACTAGGATCGTGGATCTTATCTAAGACCTGGGAGAAATAAGT
>NW_004955573.1:666813-668519 GCF_000276665.1 Chinchilla lanigera
GTCAATGAAACAGCAGGAAGCAACACAAATGATATAAAAAGAACATTTGCAGAAATAATAGCGGAAAATTTCTCAAGCATGGAAAAAGAATCTGACATACAAGTAAATGAGACATATAGAATGCTAACTAGTCATAACCAAAATAAAACTACACCCAGACATATAAGAGTCAAGTTCCCAGATATCCAGCAAAAGAACAGAATATTAAACGCTGTTAGAGAAAAGAAACAGATCACCTATAAAGGCAAGTCCATCAGAATCACAGCAGATTTCTCAACATAAACCATCCAGTAGAGAAGAGATTGGAGTGAAGTACTACAGGTTCTGAGACAAAACAGCTTCCAACCTAGATTGATGTATCCTGCAGAACTATCCTTCAGATTTAAGGGAGAAATAAAATATTTCCATGACAAAGAATAAATGAAGAACTTCATGAGTGCCAAACCAACCTTACAAAGACTACTAAAAGATATTCTAGACAGAGATAAAAATGATCACAACTTCGAGAACAACAATAGAAAAGAACCCTTAAGCAGAGCAAGCAATTAAACAGAGAAAAAAAGTAGGAAACCAACAAGTAAATAACATGACAAAGATAAGCCAACACATACCAGTTATAACCAGTAATGTAAATGGTCTCAATTCACCAGTCAAAAGAAACAGACTGGAAAAGTGGATTAAGAAACAAAATTCAACAATATGCTGTATACAGGAAACACATTCTATTCAAAAGGAAATCCATAGACTGAAAGTGAAAGGATGGAAAACAATTCTCCATGCAACAGGAACCCAGAAAAAAGTGGGGGTAGCTATTCTGTTTGCAGACAATGTAAACTTCCAACCAGGAACAATCAAAAGATATAAAGAAGCTCACTACATACTTGTTAAGAGAAAACTGCAAGAAGAAGAGATAAGAATCATAAACATGTATGCACCAAATATGGAAGCACAAAAGTATATAAGACAAATCTTTATAGACATGAAAAACCAAATAACTAATAACACTATTGTAATAGGGGACCTAAACACCACATTGACACAGATAGATAGGTCAACTGAACAAAAAATCAGCAAAGAAATAACAGATCGAAACAAATCTGCAAATAAATGGACTTAGTAGATGTTTACAGAGTGTTCCACCCCACATCAGAATACACATTCTTCTCAGCTGCACATGGGACATTGTCTAAAATAGACCACATTCTAGCAGATACAGCATACTTAACTAAATGCAAAAGAACTGAAATTATCCTATGAATATTATCTGACCATAGTGCACTGAAATTGGAAATGAATGACAAAAGGAACCACAGGCCGGCCCCCAGCTGCGCGGCACCTGGGAAGCAGACAGCAGACCCCTGGGAAGCTGCACGGCAGGGTGTGCCGGCCCTCGGGCCAGCCCCCAGCCACACAGGTGCCCGGGAATCAGGCAGCAGGCACCTGGGAAGCGGCACAGTGGCACGCGCTGTTCCTCGGGCCGGCTGTGGCCATGTGGTCGAGAACTATCATGCCACAGAGAAGCACCTACACAATCAGCCCACCCCATGCCAGCTGCAGAGGCCCACCCAGGGATGTGCGTGAACCATCCAGACATGGAGAAATCCCTGGGAAAACATGCCACACAATGGGTCACTCTTGGCCCTGTCCTTGAGAACCAGCAAGGTCCGGAGTCAGCAGAGGAACAGCTGCTGAACAAGGACTCAGAG
>NW_004955573.1:674047-675058 GCF_000276665.1 Chinchilla lanigera
GGGGTCATTGCTGTGACGATACCTGACCATGTGGTTCAGGAGTCTTTGGGAATGGCTTGTGGGAAGAGTTTGGAAAGGTTCAGAGATGCTGACTGAAAAAAGTACAGCTGGAACACCATACGCTGTATTTAATGGGCAATTCTGGTCAGAGCTCAAAAGACCAGAAGGCTGATAAAAATGTTGCTGGTTAGACTTCTGGGAAGATGGCAGAGTGGTGGGCAGCAGAGAAAGAGCCTCTCCAAGAGTTGGTGTCCAGGCACTGGAATACAGCAACATGAGGAAGAGAAGGAGGGAAGTGGGTCCCTGGGACCCAGAATGGATCAGAAGTGAGAACTGAAGCCCATGGGGAGAATGAAGAGGGAAATTTCAACAAAGAAGAGGCAGGAGACAGGTGGTGTTTTCTCCCTGAGCCTAGACTCATGCATGGGAAGGGCTGCTTCAAACTACAGATACCCAGTGAGTGCTGGCAACCCCAGAGGCCTCCACAGAGAAGCAAACAACTGGAATGGAGCAGTGGGCTGTAGTGGACTACAGTGGCTGGTGAGTTATTCCCATTGGGATTTATTGCAAGAGAGAGCAATTGCCTGGGAGCTATTTTGGAGAGAGGTTAACTGAGCTTAGGACTCAGAGTGGTCACTGACTGCATCTAGTGTCTCCCAGCTGAGTTCAACACCATAGGCTTCCAGGGACTGCTATGTGCTGGGCAGGTCTGGTTGCAGCCTTGCTGCTGGAGGCCAGCCTGAGCTTCAGTGGAAATATGGCTACAGGCTCCCTGGAATTACCCACTACCCCACTTGGAGCTACTGCTGGCTTGCTGGGATTGATTATGTGGATCTGGACTCTGTCTTTCCATGTTGTCTACCAGTGACAACAGAGACATACCTTGAAGTGGATTTTTAAAAAAAATTTTTTCTTTCTCTCTTTTTTTCTGTTTTTTGTTTTTTTCTTCCTTGTTCTTGTTTTTATGAGTGTGCACATGGTTTATAGTTCTTGGTTGTTCTGTCCTTGTTT
>NW_004955573.1:676573-677503 GCF_000276665.1 Chinchilla lanigera
AACAAATCAATTATAAAAGGAAGCCCATCAGAATCACAGCAGACTTCTCAACACAAACCCTCAACTCAAAGAGAGCTTAGAGTAAAATATTTCAAGTGCTAAAAGAAAACAACCTCCAACTCAGACTGATGTACCACTCAAAACTGTCTTTCAAACTTTTTGGAGAAATAAGATATTTCCATGACAAAGAACACCTGAGGAAATTCATGAACACAAAGTCACCACTCCAAAATATTCTCACAGACATTTGAGAAAGAGAAAACAAAGATTACAACTCCATGAACCCCAACAGAATGAATCCACCAGGCAAAGCAAACAGGAAAAAAGGGAGCCAACAACAGTAAAAAAAAATGACAAAGGTAAGTCAATACATAGCAGTTATAACCATCAATTCACCAATCAAAAGAAACCAACTCATTCTGGCAGAATGGGTCAAGAAACATGATCCAACAATATGCTGCATACATGAAATTGAAAGGGAAGCAATATACCCAAATTCATTCTTGGAAGCAAGCATTACCCTGATACCAAAACCAGAAAAGCACACAACCAAGAAATAGAATTATAGTCCAATCTTCCTAATTGTGATAGACTGACAACTGGTGGTCAACTTACAACCCCCAACTGAACTGAGTAAGCATGGTGCTAGATGTAGGAGGCCCACCTGGGGACTGTTGGCAGCAGCATAAGAGGCAGACCTGGAGAAGATGAAAAGAAGGCTTTTGGGAACTAAAGAGGCCGTTGGGAATTGAGAGAAGCTATTGGGAACTGGTAGAAGCTGTAAGGAGCTGTTGGTTGTTTTGGAGGAGCTTGTCATGCTGGCTTTCCTGATGAACTTGTCTGTTATTCTCCGAGGAGCTCGGGACCTTATTGGCACTGAGGATGGCTTTGGTTCACTCTGGGGGAGCTCTGGTCCTCACTTTGAGGATC
>NW_004955573.1:677923-681169 GCF_000276665.1 Chinchilla lanigera
TATGGACAGATTTCCTGCACTCTTTTGTATATCAATCATTGGGTGACTGTTGTAAATAATCACATTAAATATGTGTTCTGTATTGTATTGTATTGTTCCCTTGCAAAAATATCCCCCAAACCAACACACTAATGAACATAGATGCAAAAATCCTCAATAGGATACTTGCAAATGGAATGCAGCAAATCATCAAGATTATACATCATGACCAAGTAGGATTCATCCCAGGGATGCAGGGATGCCTCAACATGCACAAACCAATAAATGTAGTATATCATGTTAACGGAGACAAGGGCAAAGACCATAGGATCATCTCAAGATATGCAGGAAAAGCATCTGACAAAGTCCAACACCCATTCATGTTAAGAAATAATCCTACAGAAAATTGGAATAGAGGGTATTTATCTCTTTTTCTTGTTTCTTTTTTTGGTACCAGGAGTCAAACTCACAACCTCAGGCTTGCCAGGCATGCACTGTGCCATTGAGCTATATTCCCAGCCCAGGGGTCTTTATCTCAATCTGATAAAAGTCATCTATGACAAACAAACACCCAACATCATACTATATGGAAAAAAACTGAAACCTTTCACACTAAAATCAGGAACAGGACAAGGATGCCTACTATCACCACTCCTATTCCATATGGTCCTGGAAACATTAGCCAGAGCAATTACACAAGAGAGAGAAATAAAAAGGAATAAGGATATAAAAGGAAGAAGAAAAATTATCATTATTTGCAGATGATAGGACACTCTACATAGAAGACCCCAAAAACTCCACCAAAAGACTTCTAGATTTTATAACCAGGTTCAGTAGTGGTTGCTGCTGGATACAAAGTCAACACTCGACACTCAATAGCCTTCCCATACATGAATAACAGGCTCACTGAGAGGGAAATTAGGGAAACAGCACCTGTCACAATAATACCCCAAAAAAAGAAATACTAAGAGTCTGATGAAGAAAATAAAAGATCTTCACATTGAAAACTACAGTACTCTGAAAAAGGAGATCAATGACAACATCAGAATATAGAACGATGTCATTTATTCTTGAGTAATGACAATGGGCATGCTTTCAAAATTGTTATACAGATGTAATGCAATCCCAATCAAAATACCAACAGCATATCTCACAGAATTAGAGAAAGCAATCCTAAAATTCACTTGGAACCAGAAGAGACCGACAATTGAAAAAACAATTCTAGGCAACAAAGGCAAGGCTAGGGGCATCACAATTCCTGACCTGAAATTATATTACAAAACTACTGTGATGAAAACAGCATGGTACTGGCAAAAAAACAGACCCAAAGATCAGCAGAACAGATTAAAAATGCAGAAACAACTCCAAATATATTTAGCCACCTTACATCTGACAAAGGAGCCAAACACCTTCACTAGAAGAAAGATAGCCTCTTTAGTAAGTAGTGCTGCAAAAAGCGACTTTTTACATGCTGAAGATTAAAACTAGACCTATATATTTCACCATGCACTAAAATAAAATCAAAATAGATGAAAGATCTAAATGTTAAAACAGAAACACTAAATCTCCTGGAAGATAGAATAGGTAGAAATCTTCAAGACATTGGAGTAGGCAATGACTTTATGAACAAAACCCCAACTGCATAGGAACTGTCACAAAGAATCAACAGCTGGGATCTCATCTTATCAAAAGCTTTTGCACTGCAAGAGAAACCACCAACAGAGTGAAGACACAACCCACATTGTGAGAAAAAATTTTTACTGGTTATTCCTCAAAGAACAAATATCTAGAATATATAAGAAACTAAAAAATAATCAGACTCCCCAAGTGTAAAGACCCAGTCCAAAAATGTTCATCTGAAATGAATAGACACTTCTCAGGTGAAGAAGTTGAAATGCCAATCAATGTATGAAAAAATGTTCAACATCACTGGTCAGCTGAGAGATGCAAATTAAGACAATGCTGAGATGCCATCTCACCCCAGAAAGAATGGCTATTATTAAGAAGTCAGGGCCAGGGATATAGCTCAGTAGCACAGGGCCTTGCTTGGCAAGTGCAAGTTCCTGAGTTTGATTACTGGTTCAAAAAACAAAAAAAAAAACAAAAATAAAAACAAAACAGAAGTCAACCCATTACCAATACTAGCAGGCTGTGGGGAAAAAAGGAAAACTTCTCCACTGTTGGTGGGAGTGTATTCTGGTACAACAACTGTGGAAATCAGTGTGGAGATTTCTCCAAAAATTAGAACTTTGATTCCATTTGATCCAGCTATTCCTCTTTTTTGGCATCTTCCCAAAAGAATTAAAAGCATCATACTACAGCAATATATGCACAGTTTGTAATAGCTAAACCTTGAAAACAACCCAAATGTTCATCTATTGATGAATAGATAAATAAGGTATGGGTTTTTTTTTTATACAATGGAGTATTACTCTGGCATAAAGAAGAATTAACTTGAGATATTTCTAGCTAAATGGATGCACTTTGAGGTAATTCTCTTAAGTAAAATAAATCAAACACACGTGTGACTATCACATTGTTTCTCTGTTGTGAGAAACTAAAAGTGTAAATAAAGACCAAAACGTATAACAGATATTGTGAAATAGGAAGAAAATGTTCAAAGGGGAAGGGGAACTAGTGAGGTAGAGGGGGAAAGGAAGGAAGGGAAAGGAAAAAAAGATGAGAAAAGAAGAAAAAATGGCAACAAAGCTTTTTTAAATAAGGAGGGGAAGAGGTATTGAAGGGAGGGTAAGGGAATGTGAAAAAAAGAATCAGATTATATCATATACAAGTACAAATTCCTTATAATGAATGTTACCTTATGTACACATAAAATATACCAATAAACAATTAAGTTTTTAAAAAAAGAAACACTGCTGGTAAAGACCAGGCTCAGGAGGTTTCTGCCAGAAAGAAGGACTGCCTTGGCTTTTGGACTCCAGACAATGTGTGTTATACATTGGCAGAAAGTTTGTCTGTATTTTGCTTGTGTCCAGAGACTTTGCCTGAGACTAATATTAAGGGTGGTGGAGCAATTAATCTGGCAGAAGAAATTTCAAGACAGCTGAATGTTGAGGCCATGGCATGGCTGCTGTTGGGAGCTTTTAGTGAGATCTGAGTTGAGAATCAAGAGCAAAGGTGCTAGCAGAATGATTTAAAATGTTGTGAGTTTAGCCAGAAAGGAAGCTCCAGTAAAGCTCTGAACTGTAAAGATAGAGCAGAGGAGATCTTGATTGCTGAGTAGTAACAGGAGTGTAGAAAAATGGC
>NW_004955573.1:681575-710390 GCF_000276665.1 Chinchilla lanigera
AACATATTAAAAGAATATTAAATTGAAATAAAATACAGTATATATTTCATCAAGAGATGAATACCATACTATATACAGTGGAAACGCAGTACACCACTACTGCTTGTGCAAGTTTGTCAATGTGAGATTGTACATGGAACACTGTTGGCTGATGGAATGGAATGCGACCAACCATAGCACTGTGTTCTGTACCCTGTGTGCTGATTGGCTCAGTGACCATAGCATCAGTCTGTTTGTTCTCCTGCACTGTGCCCATACATTCAACATCTGTCCTTGTCCATTTCATATCAACGTCTGATCACTGCACATAGTGTTGCTCTATGGTGTTGTGTTTTTGTGAAATTTTTGTAAAAGTTTGAATTTATTTCAAGCCCTATGATGCCATCCAAACGTTCTGCTCCTTCTAAGGCTTCTGACAGTGAACCTAAGCACCAGAGGAAGATGCTTACCATCAAAGAAAGGGTGGAACTTCTCAACACATTAAAGGAAGGCAAAAACTATGTGGCTGTAGGTGCCATTACGGGATCAATGAATCTATTCTTCACTACATAAAGAAAGGTGAGAAGAATATTAGGTCTATGACAACAACGACTTTTAACAAGACTGTGAAGAGGGTGGTCATGTCCCACCATAAGGCCATTGTGAGGATGGAGTCTGCACTGGCCCTATGGATAAATGACTGTAGGAAGAAAAATATCTCAATGGATACCAACACCATGCAGATGAAGGCTGAGAAACTATGATAGTTTTGCAGAAAGTGCGGATGTTCATGACGGTGGTGAGGATGAAGACAAGGACGACAGTGCAGAAGCAAGGCAATTGAATACTTCTCCCACCAGACTAACCCCATTCAGTGCCAGCAAGGGCTTGTTTGACAAGTTTCAGAGATGCTTTGGACTCAAGAGCATTTCTCTGCATGGAGAAGCTGCCTCTGCAGACAAAGCCAGAGCTGAGAAGTATGTGAATGACATGTTCAAATCCATCATCGAGGAAGGGGGCTATAAGTCTGAACAAATTTATAACATGGATGAGTCAAGCTTATTTTGGAAACATGCCATCTTGCACTTTTACTATGAAGGATGGAGCCAAAGCCCCTGGTTTTAAGGCCCAAAAAGTAATTCATGCTGCGGGTTTATGATAAAGCCAGGGCTTATTTATAAGTCAAAAAGCCCGTGCTCTTCTTGGCTCTACAGGATATTCATCTCATCATCATCACCTTCACCGCCAACAGTACTGTACAACTACATAATTCATGATGTTCATCATTCAAGTTGTAGTATACTTCACTGGTGAGAACCCATATAGAATTTTACATGTTGTTAAAATTATGTAGGTTTAAGACTGTAGAAGTGTTTGAGAACATATGAAGTGTTTGATAAGAGTGTGGGAAAGGCTAAGAGAGTGGGAAAGGCTCATAGAAGTGTGGGAAGGGTTTATAAAGCTTTAAAATACATATAAATAATAAAATAAATATAATGCCACTACTTCGCAGATTTTCACCTATTGCGGGGGTCTCTGGAACTTAACTCCTGCAATAGGTGAGGGATCACTGTATATGAAGCTGTTAGTGTGAGGCCAAAGGTACAGTGGAGACCCCAGAAGTGAGGAGAAGCAGAATGTGTATCATCTGAGGAAAACTGCAAGGAGGGATCAGAGCCAACCCAAGAAGCTATGGGAGCTACAACCACTGCAAGTACTGTAGGGGTGGAGCCACCCAAGCCCTTTGGAGTTCCCGTCTTGCCACAGATTGCCTCAGATCTTGTACATGGCACTACTAGACTTCATGTTTGCCCTGTTGGATTTTGGGCTTGGTTTTGGTCCCATTTTTTTTTTTTGTATCTCTCTGTTTATAATTTTTGATATGGAAATATCTATCTTGTGTCTTGAATGTTGGAAGTGTTTAACTTTCTTTTCATTTGTAGAAGGACTTACAGCTAAGAATTTGTTTTAAATATCAGAGAAGACTTTGGACTTGGACTTTTCAGAAATGCTAAAACTGTTCAGACTTTGGCAACTCTTGGAGATGGACTAAATGCTTTTTTGCATAAAGGGATATGCATGAGTCTTTGGGGATCAGGGATGGAATGTCATGGCTTGTATTTAGATGCCCCCCAAAGCCTCATGTAGTTGTGGGTGGGGCTTCTTCAGAGGTGACTGGATCTAGAGTATGTGACTCTGGGATTGACTCATGGTGCAGTGCTAGGCCCAAGGGCACTAGATGTGAGTGCTACCTGAGCTAAGTAGTCTAGATAAAAGTGACATAAAGACACTGTTAAGGTCCCCGTGATGCTTTTGCTATCTTGTAGGCACCACGAACTGTTCCCTGTGATGGCTCTCTGCCAAGCCATCCTGAACTGGAGCCAACCAATTATGGACTGAAACCTCTACAAACTGTGAGCTAAATAAACCTTTCCCCTTTAAACGTTGGGTGTCAGGTATTTTGTCTCAGTAACCAAAAAAGTAACTAAGATATACCATGAATAATTTTAAAGGAAGAGACTAAATAGAAAGTAATGTAGGCTGTGTGCATTTATGACAAAATCATGCAAACTTCAGCTGCATGACTGAAAGGTGGGAAATACTGATAATTGCTTACACTGTCCCTTTTTCCCCAGGTTAAAAAAGGTTTTTCAGGATCTCTACACCAAATTCAAAGTTCAACTAAAAATACCAACTTTGGTTATTATTTTGACAAACTTTTATTCTTTTTTTTAATGTGGTTATTCCAACTCTTACTTTTCTGCCTTATAATTATTTCATCATGTGCATTTCAGGGCAGTGAGGACTGGACTGACACATGCTGAGTCCCGCTCTGGCCCCCTCAGACCTCATCATCCTCTGGGAAAGCTATGTGGACTCTCTCAGGTAGATGCCATGTCCTTTCACAGGGAATCTGTCTTGCCCAGGTTCTCCCATATCAGTAGAACAAGTACGCCATACAGCAAATACATACCATGAAAATTTGCAAGTGAATGACACACAGTAAGTTCTCTGGTGGCATTTTATGAATCATAACCTTTGCCTGAATCTACAATAATTGTGAGCTGGACCTGGTGGTGAGTGCCTGTAATCCCAGTACTGTGGGAGGCTGTGGCAGGAGGACCGAAGGTGTAAGTCCAGCTTGGGCAATTTTGTGACTTAGTGAGACCCTGCCTCAAAATTAGAAATTAATAAATAGATAAAAATAAAGCAGTTGGGAAAGTACTAATTTCTCAGATGTGTAAACCAGGCTTAGTACAGAGCTCTAGGGTCATCCTTAACATGCTAAAATGAAACCTGTCTGTTTACAGGAGTCTGTGTTAGTTCCAAAGTTCAGATGTGAGACTTTTGGATTTTGGTAGAAAACTGGGACTTGGAAGGGTGGTTTTTGAGGATCCCTGAGAGACACGGGGCTGGAATAGACTGAAGGCTATTGTAAAAACACGTACATATGATGCATGACAGAATTCAAGGAAGTGGGAAAGTTGCCACAGTAAACTCCCTCCTGTATGATGGCAGAGTCTGTTAATTTGTGTTGCTTTATGCTTTATGTGGATCCTTGGTTCATCCTGACAACTCAAGAACAGTCCCGGCAGCATGGGTCTGTTTATGGGACAATTCAAGTGCTACAAGATTTTGACGATGGGGCTGGTCTTTTTGATTTGGGTGAGTACTTTCCTTGCCTGCACTCTCTCATATTGCTGGCTCTTCTTTTCTCTCCCTGTACAACTTCAGATTTGGCTTGGTTAAGCGCTTTTAGCTAGAGACTCAGAGAAGCCTTGGTCTTCTTACCTCTGCCCCTATGTGATTCCAGGGGTAACAGTTGCAGGGTGGGCTGTCAGTCGAAGGAGGAGGCTGAGCAAGTTGGCGGTTGAGGTCTATCTGAAATTTAAAGCTTAACTTCAGAAGAAGTTGTTCTCAGGGAATTCTAATGGTGAAAAAAGAATAAGCAATTTACATTATTCTTTACTTTTTCATCTTTGGATGATGTTTTACGCCCCAGTATAAGAGAAAAAGATGGGAGTCTATGGTGTGTGCTTTTAGCAGGCAAAAAAACAGGTAGGGAATCGGGAAATTCCTAAGAAACAGTTCCTGATTCTTTTCCTATCAGGGGAAAAAAAAAATCTTTAATATGGAGAAAGCGAGGCTGCAGCAACTGAGTGGCACCCTGCTCAATTATGTAATAATTGAGTGAGTTGTGGATATGTAAACAGTAGGGTTTTAGTATGGAAAGGACAATAATTTTACTCTTCTTTGAATACGTAGATCAGGGCCAGGGATATAACTCAGCAGCACAGCACCTGCCTGGCAAGTGCAATGTCTTGAGTTCAATTCCCGGTTCAAAAAAAAGAGAGAGGTGTATGATTTGGACTTTGGTTTCACAAATTGGCCTTTATTCTAAGAGCAGTGAGTTTAATAGGGAAATTCTAACTCCTTAACAAGTAGGTCTAAAGAAAGGATCAGTTTCATTTCCAGAGTAGCTTGGTACTGTGTGAAAGGGTGAGATTTCTTTGTGTAGCAGCCAAAATTTTCCGCTTTTTAAAGAAGTTAAACTATAACACACATAAAAAATACATGTAAAATTGTAAGTGCTCAGTAAAAATCGGACACCACACCTACGTGATCACAATCCAAGTTAAGAAACAGAAATTACCATCGCCCTTAGAAGCCTTTGTTTGTGCCACCGTTCATGTCACTACCATTCCTTAGGCATAACCAGCACCTTGACTTTTGAAGTTATTGTTAATTTTTGCCTGTTCTTGAGTCTCATAGAAAAGTAATCACACATCACCTACTTTATGTATATAATATTTTTGCAAGATTCACCTGTGTTATCACATGAAGATATAATTTATTAATTTTGATTTCATGACAGTATTCTAGTACATGAAAATATTAAATTTACTTATGCATCCTGCTGTTGATAGAGATATCTATTGTTTTTAGTTTGGAGCTTAGATATTGCTACTATAAACAGGCATGCTCTCTTTTGGCTATACTGTATATTACACTTATGAGCTAAATTGTGTGGTCCTAGAATATGTATATGTTAAACTTTAGTAGATACTGAGAGTTTTCCAAGTAGTCTTTCCAATTTGTTCTTCTCACACAATCTGAGAGGTTCAGTCTCTTCCCATCCTCGCCAACACTGTAACTGTTTGTCATTTAATTTTATCTTTTCTTTGAATATGTAAAAGTATTCCATTATGGTTTTAACTTGTATTTATTTTCTTACTAATTCAGTTGAACATCTACTTATATATTTACTGATCTTTTGAATCTTCCTTTTGGGTGAAATGCGTATTATTTTCTGTCCACTTTTAATAGGGTGGCCTGTATTTTTCTTACCAATTTGTAGAAATTCTTTATACATTTTAGATGTGAGCTCTTTCATTTGTTGTGTTTGAGTGCTGCAGATATCTTCTCAAACTTTCTGTTTCATTTTTCACTGTCTTGACGGTATCCTTCAGTGAAAGATTATGAATTTAGTTCCAGTTTAGACCACTTTATCAAGCTTTTCCTTTATGGTTGTACTTTTGTATTTTGTTAAAGAAATGTCCCCTATTCCAAAGCAGGGAAGCTCTTCTTTGTTATTTTCTAGGAGATTTTGGCTTATAACATGCCCAGAATTTATTTTTGTTGATGTTATAAGTAGTGATCCAGCTTTTTTTCTTAATAAGGATATCCAATTGTCCTAACACTACTTATTGAGAACAAAAACTTTCTATATTATTTTGCAGTGCCACCTTTACATCCAATCAACTATCTCTAATGTGTGGCTCTATTTCTAGGTGCTGTATTCTGTTCCAGGGGTCTCTTTGTTTATTCTTGTACCAGCATCCTATCATCTTAATCACTGCAGGTCTGTTAAAAGTTTTAATGCCGGGCATGGTGGTGCATGCCTGTAGTCCCAGCACTCAGGAGGCTGAGGCAGGAGGATTGTTGTGAGTTGGAGACCAGCCTGGGCTACAAAGTAAGCTCAAGGTCAGCATGAACTGCATATAGAGAGCTTGTCTCAAAAAGACAAAAAGTTTTTTTTAATAATTCCTCACCTCATGTTTTTAAAGATTGTCTTGTCGATTTCAAAAGCTTTGCATTTACATATAAATTTCAGAGTTAGCTTTTCTTTTACATACACATAGATATAAAACATGAGATTTTCATGAGAATTGTATTGAACGTACCAGTAAATTTAAGTAGCATTAACATCGTTGCAATATGGATTTTGTAATCCATAAATCCAGTATTTAAGTAGAATTTCACGCAGTTTCCTGCCCCTCCTTAGTTTTTATTGTTCTAGTACTATCTATTTTCAAGTCTTTCTGATATATTATTGTGTAAAATGTTTACTGACTTTCTCCACTGCCGGTAAGATTTTGAAATGCCTGGGTCTACAAAGTCTGTTTAAACTGATTCTATTGCTCTCCCGCTTGTTGGAAAATGTCAACAACCTTTTTCTAACTCAATGAAGAAAGTGCACAAGTATTTCGGTCTTTCAGAAAGTTGTCAAAGGACAAGATTACAACAAATTAAGTTATAGATCTAGTTGGATTTCATTTGTGATTCATGATTTAAGGCAGCCTGTGTTTCACAAAACAGAAAGTGAGCTCCCACTGGGCAACGGCAGAATTGTGGGTTTTGTAAGGTGGAAATGAGGAAACAAAAAAACAGAACAGAAAACTCATCAACATCAGGTTATTTTAGGTTTCTTTCTTTTAAAGATAAAAAGCTTTTCATTCTGACTTTCGCAGACTGGTAGACCGAAATTTGGAAAAATCAATCCAGTTTGAGATTGGTTTTCTTAAAATCATAAATATATCAATTTTTTCTTGATGGTAAGTGGGTTTTGTTTTTTTTTTTTTTTTTTTTTTTTTTTTGGTTTTCCTCCGGTACCGGGAACTGAACTCAGGACCTTGCGCTTGCCGGGCAGGCGCTTTTGCCGCTGAGCTAAATCCCCATCCCCGGTAAATGGGTTTTGATGACTGTTAAATATTTCCCTACAATGGATCAGGATATTATCCTATGCCATATTTCAAAGCACTCAGGATTACATTTATAGTTTAATAATCCAGGATAACTTCCTATCATAAAATCATCAACATATATATATATGTATAAAGTTCCTTTTGCCATATGAGGTTATATTATATATTCACAGGATCCAAAAATTACACCATGGACCTTGTGGAAGGCCAATATTCAGTTTACTAATGTAATCAAAACCATAATCCTGTTAACTCATGATCTGTGAATTTGGACTCCTTTTTTATTATTTATGCTGCCATAGCATAGGTTTTCCCCTACCTGTGCACCTCACCCTCATGTAAGAGGCCTTTGTCTTCACTTTTCAAATATATAATTTTATTAGCACTTATGACTTTCACAAAAGATTTGGTTTCAATGTGGTATTTTCGTATGTGCACAAAGCATACTGTGATCATATCCTTCCCCTATTCTCCTTTCTTACCCATTCTTTTTATTTCCTTCTTGCTGAGTAATAATCTCTTTTCTACTTTCATGCCGTTGTTTTTTTTTTCAGATTCCATATAACAGGGAAGGTGCAGAATATTTGTTTTTCCTGAGTTCAGCTTATTTTGCTTACTATGATGACCTCCAGCTCCATTTTCCTGCAAATGACATATATATTTCAGTCTTCCTTATGACTGACTAATACTTCGTTGTGTATATATATCGCATTTTCTTTATCCATTCATCTGTTGATGGGCACCTACGCTGGTTCCATATCTTGGCTATTGTGAACTGGGCCACAATGAACATAAGTTGGCAGGCATTCCCCCTAGTCCGTTGACTGCAATGCCTTTAGATATATACTGAGGAGTGATATAGGTGGGTCATATGGTAGTTCTAGATTTAGTTTTTTGAGGCACCTCCATACTTACTTCCATAGAGGTTGTACTAATTTATATTCCAGCCAGTGTTCCTTCCCCCTCCCATCCTCACCAGCTCTATTGGTTTTGTATTCTTGATTATTCTGACTAAGGTGGGATGGAATCTCAGCGTGGTTTTGATTTGCATCTTTCTAATGGCTGAAGATGTTGAACGTTTTCTCTTACACTTATTGGCCATTTTTACTACTTCTTTTGAGGGGTGTCTGTTCATTTATTGATCGTGACCTTTATTTTCTTGGTGTTAAGTTTTTTGAGTTCTTTCTCTTTTTTTTTTTGAGCTCTTTTTATATTCTAAATGTTAATCTTTTGTCAGAAGAGTAGCTGGCAATGATTTTTTTCCCTTCTGTAGGCTGTCTCTTCACTCTTCTGGTTGTTTCCTTTACTGCTGTGGAATTTTTAAATAGCTCTAGTATCATTTGTTAATTCTTGCTATTATTTCCTGTGCTATTAGAGTTGTATTCATGAAGACTTTGCCTGTACCTATGGCTTCAATGTTTTTAAAATTAATTTTATGGGTACATTTTAGACTACATAATGACTACATTCATCATATGGAATTTGTACATAATATGTACATAATATATCTTGATTCTTCTTTTCTCCTCAATTCTCTCCCCTCCCTTTGCCCTCTCTTCCACTTCTTATTTACAAAAGCTTTATTTCCATTTTTCCTTCTAGTTTTTCTTTCTTTTTTTTTTTTTTGTTTGTTTGTTTGTTTTTCTCTGGTACCAGGAATCGAACTCACGACCTTGCACTTGCCAGGCAGGCGCTGTGCCACTGAGCTAAATCCCCAGCCCCCTTCTATTTTTTCTTGTCCCTTCTTCCCTCTCTTGTTCCACTTTCCATCTGAACATTTTCTTTCCATTTCCCAACATCTATTGTACATTTTGGTTCTTATTTACCCTTTCAGTTTCTCACGTCAGAGAAACAATGTGATATTTAAACATGTGTGCCAGATTTATTTTACTTAAGCATATGGTCTCAAGATGCATCCATTTAGCTAGAAATGTCCCAACTTTATCCTTTGTGGCAGAGTAGTACCCCATTGTATAAAAAAGTCACATTTTCTTTATCCATTCATCTGGTTTGGGGCATTTAGGCTAGTTCCATGACTTAGCTATTACAAAATGTGCTGCTATAAACATGGACATGTATATATTGCTGTGGTATGATGCTTTCAATTCTTTCAGGAAGATGCGAAGTGGGAGATCAGCTGAGTCAAATAAAACCTCTAGTTTTATTTTTTGAGAAATGTCCACACTGGTTTTCACAGTGGTTGTACCAGTCTACACTCCCATCAAAAGTGGAGAAAGGTTCCTTTTTTCCCCACAGCCTCATCAGCATTTGTTATTGGTTGATTTCTTGATAATAGCTGTTCTTTCTGGGGTATGATGGAATCTCAGTGTTGTTCTAATTTGCATCTCTTGACTGACCAGTGATGTTGAACTTTTTAAATATATTTATTTCCACAAGAAATTTAAAGATGTAATGCCACTACTCCTCAAACTCTTTAATAAATTGAAAGGGAAGAAATACTTCCTTCCTCATAAACAGGGTTTACCTATCCACTCGCATTCCTGGAAGCAAGGCTTACTCTGCTACCAAAACCAGAGAAGCATTCAATCAAAAATGAGAACTACGGGCCAATATCTCTAATGAACATAGTGGCAAAAATTCTTGGTAAGGCAGAGTATATCCCCATGAAGTCACAGTTCAGTGTTCAGAGCCTCAGTCATTTGTGGATTTTTCCTTAGAACCTAATAATTGTTTGCAAAAAACCCCATAATTTCACAGAAACTGAAAATATCCTCCACAATTGTTTTTTTGGCAGGGAGGTTTGCAAGTAGCCAATCTGAGAGTGTTATTCAGTTGTTCTTGCTGCTGATTGGCTGCTGCCCTGTAACCCATCTGGGGTAGATGCACCAGCATTCCCGCATCATAACAGGTTGCTGTACCAGGAGTAGCTATCTCGAGTATTCTCGGTTTTGTTCTTCTTAAAACCCTAAGATCCCTGAGATGCCTCCAAAACGTCCTGCACTGTCTAGGGCTTTATTAATACAGTATTTTATTAAATCAAATTATATAATTGGGGAAGACATAGCATATTCAGGGTTTAAACTATTAAAGATAGGCATCAATAGGCATTTTTCTGACCAGATCTGAAATTTGTAGTTTTTCACAACTCACAGGTACCCTAGGAACTTCACGAATTTTGGGGGTCCACTATACTGGCAAAGAGAATGCAGGAAATCATCAAGATTACACACCATGACCAAGTAGGTTTTATCCCATGGATGCAGGGGTAGTTCAACATACACAAATCAATAAATGCAATACACTAGAGTAACAGAACCAAGAGAAAAAACTACGTGATCATCTCAAGAGATGTAGAAAAAGTATTTGACAAAGTCCAACACACATCCATGATAAAAAAAATTTTAAAAAACCCTATAGAAAATTGGAATAGAGGGGCTGGGGATTTAGCTCAGCGGCACAGTGCCTTCCTGGCAAGCACAAGGTCGTGAGTTCAATTCCCTGTACCAGAAAAAAACAAAATAAAACCAAAAAAAAGTTGAAGTAGAGGGTCCTTATCTCAATCTGATAAAAGCCATCTATGACAAACCAACACCCAGCATCATACTATATGGACAAAAACTGAAACCTTTCACTCTAAAATCAGGACTAAGACAAGGATGTTCACTGTCACCACTCTTATTCAAAATAGTTCTGGAAACATTAGCCAGACCAATTAGACAAGAAAAAAAAATAAGGAATAAGAATAGGAAAGGAAGAAGCTATATTATCATTATTTGCTGATAAGATGATACTCTACATTGAAGACCCCCAAAACTCAACCAAAAGACTTCTAGATTTAATAATCAAATTCAGTAGTATAGTTGGATACAAAGTCAGCAGTCAAGAATCAGGAACAGTCCTCTACACAAATAATAGACTCACAGAGAGAGAAACTTGGGAAATAACACCTTATACAGTAGCATCCAAAAAAAAGAAATACCAATAATCAATCTAATGAAGAAAATAAAGGACTTTACATTGAAAACCACAATACTCTAAAAAAGGAGATGGAAGAGCATATCAGAAAATGGAAAGATATTCCTTATTCCTGGGTGGGAAGAACAAATATATTGAAAATGGCCATACTTCCAAAATTGTTATACAGATTTAATACAATCCTGATTAAAATCTCAATAGCATATCTCACAGAATTAGAAAAAAAAATCCTAAAATTCATTTGGAACGAAATTTTTTCCTGATTCCTTTCTGAGCTAGTTTATTATTGCTGTATAGAAAAGTTATGAGTTTTTAATTTGCTTTTACATTCTGTGTCTTGGCTTTTAACTCAGAGCCACATTCTTATCCCTAAGTCCTCTACTAAGGCTTCTCAGCAGTCCACTGTGCTAGATCTTGAGAAAAAGCAGTACTACCTCCAAGAGTTTACCATTTAACAGAGGAGACCTATCTATAAATAAATAGCCAATTCAGGAGACAGTGAAAGCAGGGTTTGTTATCCCTGTGCCTCATGACACAGACATGGCTGCACTAAACATCTTCCCAGTAGAGGTTGATATCTCTGAAGTGCATATTCTTAATTATAAGTATAAACTTGATAGACATTAGCAGTTTTTCCACAGAGTGGAATTTGAGAGATGTCAGTGGATTGATTTTTTTTTTTTTTTTTGTCTTTTTTGAGGCAGGGTTTCACTATGCAGTTCAGGCTGGCCTTGAACTTGCAGCAATTCTCCTGCCTCAGCCTCCCAAGTGCTGGTATTACAGGTGTGTAGCACCGTACTTGGCTAAAGATTGCTTTTTAAAAATGAATTACACTTGCTTGAATGGAAAGGATATTGATGGAAGGATGTGAGTATCTGGATTCCCTCTAATCACCACCACGCCTGTCACACAAAACACGGCTCCTCTCCACTGTTCTCCCCATTTGGATTTTTTTGCTTCTCTGGACTTTGTGTTTCTCAGAATATGACATCCAAGAGATCTGGGCCCTGGAGGAGGCTCTATAACCCAGAAAACACTATCTCTTACTAGAAAAGAATCAACAATCTATATCCTTTCTCCACCTCACATCTATTCTGAGCTTTTCTACAGTTTCCTGTTTTTCCAGTGGTTTCTGCAGCTGTATCTCTTATTTCCAGCTGACTACAATAAGAAAAAGAGCTCACTGAGAAATGGCCTCATGTCACTCTTGTAAATTCTCAAAAGCATCAAATAAAGAGTTTTCCCACCCCCAACTGTCAAGTGGAAATTTGGATTAGGAACAGGTGGAGTTGTGGAGAGAGGCCCTAGGTAGAAAAAAGGAGACACTTAGAATACCAGGTCCTGAGGCGGAAGAAAGATTCATGCGGAATAGGAAACTAGAAATGTGAAAGTGGATCCAAGCCTGTTCATATCTCAGTGGGTGTTGAGGGGTGGTAGTAGACGGAGTAAGAAGGCTGAGAAAAGGAGAGAATTGGGCTGAACTGCGACTTTCTACAGTATTAGATGCTCCTTTCACATAAAGGTGGTGGTGACTCAGGCACCAGGCTTATGAGTGACAGACAGCGTGACGTAGGCAGACAGGACTCTAGAGTCCTACCTGGCAGAGGGGACTAGCTTTGGTGATTAGCTTCCAGGAAAAAAAATGAGAGAAACAAACCAGTGACAGATCCCTCTTTCTCTACCCACAGATACTCTATCTCAAGATGTTCTGGCCTGATAGCATCACCTACCGGCTCCCAGGACCCCGTCCTGCCTCTAAATTTGCTTCCAACTTCATGGAATCTCCCTCCCTCTTTGATTCTCTCCCACAGGCACTCACCAACTTGACATACCTTCTGTACTGGCCTCCAACCCCAGGAGATGGGGGGAACCTTTTGGCCTCCACCAGCCCCCGGACCTCCACTTACCACCTGAGGAGTCCTGCCCGGGCCAGCTACACCCTGGGAGGCCACCTGGAGGCCATCCTTGTGGCCCGGGACCACTGGGGCAAGCCCAAGACCCATGGTGGAGATCTGTTTAGGGCACAGCTGTTGGGTTCAGAATTAAATGCAGGGGTCCCCGGGGATGTCCAGGACCTGGAGAATGGCACCTACCTCTTGTCCTTCCCCCTGCTTTGGGCTGGCAGGGCCCAGGTGCAAGTGCGGCTGATCCACTCCAGTGAGGCAGTTGGGGTTCTGCGGAGGATCTGGACAGAGAAAGGAGCCACAGTTGATTTTAAGGGATATTTCCGGGGACTAGAAGGACCTGAAGAGATTGTGATTTGCAATGTTGACCCTCAGTCAACTGGTGCTAAAAAGGCTACCTGCCAGTACAGGGATGCGGTTTCTGGTGAGCTCTGGTTCTGTGCTCAGCCTCCCACCTTGCCCTGCAACTCTTTAGTTGGTCACTCAAGTGGGCGTTACCTAAAAGTAACCACACAACATGATGAGCACCTACTGGCACGGTAAGAAATTCTGGGATATGTGTCTCAACCCCAAATCACATCCTTCTTTCTAAATCTTGTCCCAGTGATCCAATGGCCTCCTGCCATTTATACCATACATATATTCCTACTGTCATTTAATATATGCTTGCTGAGCACCTACTATGTGACAGACATTGCTACGCAGAAACATACCATAGTAACTGAGTCAGACTATACATCCAGAGAGGTTACAATTGATCTTTGGTTTGCAAGAGAGCTTCTCAGCTGGGTGTGATGGCACATGCCTGTAATCCCAGTACTTGGGAGGCTGAGACAGGAGGACTGCAGAGTGTTTGAGGCCAGTTTGGGCTAAAGAGTGAGTTCAAGGCCAGTTTGAACTGCATAGTGAGACCTTGTTTTTAAAAAAAGAGGAAGAGCGAGAGAGAGTTTCTCCGGGGAAGATAAAAGACAGATATTCAAGACAAAGCAAACTATCTCAGGGAAAAAGTACCTTGAGTACTTCATTTATTTATCTGGATTCCTGCCTTCTAGTTTAACAGTTCATTTTTATTTTGTTAGATATTCAATAACTTAAGTGGATTTAAAACTATTATGTCCAGAATGTTCAGTAAAGTGTATGGTGAATAACTAGGTCTACCATAATACCAGAAAAGGAACTCTCCATTTTATTTCACTGATTTCTGGTCATATCTTTAATATTTGTTTCTTCAATTTCTTATAGAACATCTTTCTTTTTTTCTAGTTTCATGATTCAGAGCACTTAACCCATCTATTTCAATCTCCCTTTTGTGCCATAAAAATGGTCAAGGTTATAAATGTCCCTCTGAGTGGAGCTTTAGCTGCATTCTCCAAATTTTTATGTATGGGGGCTTTATTTTTATTCCATTTTACATAGCTTATAATTTCTACAGTAATTATTTAGGATTTATTTTGAAAAATTTTTTAATTTAAAAGTGGGTATCTTTTTATTACTTTTACCCAATTTATTTGCATTTTGACTGGACATAAAACTTTTCTGACATGGATTCTTTGAAATTTGTTTGGAATTTGTTTGTGACCTGCCAGGTATGGTAGTGCATCCCAGCATGCTGCCTGCAATCCAGCATGTTGAGGGGCTAAGGTAGAAGGATCAAAAGTTCAAACCCAGCCTGGACAATTTAGTTATTTAGCAAGAGCCTGTCTTAAAATTAGAACTAAAATTCATTTTTGACCCAACAAATAACACATTATTTTTTTGTTGTTCACATTTGCTTGAAAGTAATTCATGTTCTATATTCTTCTAAAAGGAATTCTGAACCTATTTGAGTTTGTTGATTTTTAAAATTCCAAATATCTATATTTTCACTAACTTTTATGTCTGCTTAATCTGTTAGCGTCAGACATACATGTTCTATATTGTATGAGGATTTATAGGTTTTAAAATTTCTCATTGTTCCCTTTATTCATTTCCCTTTATATACTGATAAGTACGTTCACCTTTGTGTTTGCTTTATGTTATTGGTTATTATTCATTTTACTTTTTTGCCTTAAATTGTAATTTTTATGATATTAATATTGTTATAATAGCTTCAGTTTGCTTGATATTGGTATACCTTTTCCCATCTCTTTATATTTCAAATTTTCTGTATGAAATAGTTTTAGACAAGCTTCTTTTTTTTTTTTTTTTTTTTTTTTTTTTTAAAAAAGGATCTCACTATGCAGTTCAGGCTGGCCTGAAGCTCACTTTGTAGCCCAGGCTGGCCTCAAACTCGCAACAATCCTCCTGCCTCAGCCTCCCGAGTGCTGGGATTACAGGCATGTGCCACCATGCCCGGCTCTGTAGACAAGCTTCTTAACCTGATTTTGCAGCATATACTTACTCATAGTTAAGCATATCATGGAAGGGACTAGATCCATGAATGTAACTAACTTTATATAAATATAACAGGCATTCAAATCAACACAGAAAGTATTAAATAGCGAAGAAATAGAAAAGCAGATAATTATATTGGAACTTTACACTATACAGAAAGATCAATGTCAGGAGGATTAAAGAGCTAACTAAAAAGCATACCTTAAAACTCAAAGAAGATAAAAGCACAAAATATCTTTATGAATTGGGATTGATAAAATATTGCTTTAGTGTCATAAAGGAAAATATTTACATTGGGTTATATGTAAATAAAAAAGTCTTTGTTACAAAAAGCCCCATAAACATAATTTAAATCAGGCTGTCATAGATTTTGGGATGATATCTATAACACATATAATTGATACAAGATTAGTGCTTTGAGTAAATAAAGAAATCCTGTGAAACAATAAGAAAAAATTATATAAATCAAGAGCTGGTGTGCTGGGGAATGCCTATAATTCCAGGACTCTGGCAGGCTGAAGAAGAAGGACTACAAGTTTGAGCCCAGCCTGGGCAACTTAGCAATTTAGCAAGATCCTGCCTTTTAAAAAAAAGGGGCAAAATATATAAATAAAAAATCACAGAAGAAAAATGTGAATATGTAGTAAATAAAATATAAGTATATATTCAGCCACATGAACAATCAGGGAAATTTAAATTAAAACCAAAATATCATCTTTCAATAATTTTTTTTGGAGACAAGGTCTCATTACATAATTCAGGCTGTCCTTGAACTCAGTGCAGGCTGGGCTTGAACTCCCAGCGATCCTCCTGCCTCAGCCTCCCAAGGGCTGGGATTACAGATATTCATCACCATGCCCAGTTTCAGTAATTTTTATATTGACAAAAATCTTTAAGTCTGAAAAAACAAAGGGTGATGAGGATGGGTTGAGAGAGAAAATTTCATATACCTTTTTAAGGGTGTGAATTGTTGTAACAACTTTGGAAACAATTTGACAATACCTAGTAAAGTTGAAGATGCATATGAACTGCCACTCAGAAATCTGCCTTCTAAGCCAGGCGTGGTGGCACACGCCTGTAATCCCAGCACTTGGGAGGCTGAGGCAGGAGGATCGATGCAAGTTCAAGACCAGCCTAGGCTACAAAGTGATCTCAAGGCCACCCAGAACTGCACAGCAAGACCCTGTCTCAAAAAGAAAAAAAAAAAAAAAAAAAAAAAAAAAAAAAAAAAAAAAAAAAAAAAAAAAAAAAAAAAAAGAAAGAAATCTGCCTTCTAGTTATAAATTATAGTGAACTTTTCTTACATGAGACCCAAGGAACATATACAAGAATGTTTACTGTAGACATTATGGTAGAAAAATATTGCAAACTATCTCATAACCAATAGAAAATGGATAAATAATGGAATCATAAAGTTCAAATGAATGAAGAACAGCTATATCCTGTAACAGAACTATACCTTGAAAATATAATGAGGAATAATATGCACATATTATACTGTTATTATAAAGTTTTAAAACTTGCAAGCCATTCTATTTTGTTTTTTTTTTTTTTTTTTTTTTTGGTTTTTCTCCGGTATCGGGAACCGAACTCACGACCTTGCGCTTGCCAGGCAGGCGCTTTGCCACTGAGCTAAATCCCCAGCCCCCTCTATTTCGTATTTTAGATACATTATATATCAAGTGTATAAAATATGGATGAGAATATAAACACTGAATTTACAGTAGTGATTTATCCTTGTGATGAATGGAATGGGAAGAAAGTGGTTAGAGAGGGCCTTTGTGGTACCTGCAATGAGCTATTTATTACTTTTTAAAATTTAACTTTTTATTGTGAAATAATTATTGACTCACAAGAAGTTGCAAAATAGTACACAGAATAATGTAACCCTTCCCCCCAGCTTCCTCCAATGCTAACACCTCATGTATATGAAGTGGAATATCGAAACAAGAAAATTAACTGGTATAATTCTGATAGACCACAAATTTTACTTAGTTTTAATCAGCTTATATATATCCTCGTGTGTGTGTGTGTGTGTGTGTGTGTGTGTGTGTGTGTGTGTGTGTTTCTTCACAATAGATTTACATAAGCTCCAGCACAATCAAGATACAGGAAGCTCCCATCACCATACAGAAAATCCCTTCTACTGTCCCTTTTTGGCACTCCCACCCTCCAACTCCTGTCCCTGTCTCCTGGCAACCCTATCTGTTCTCCATTTCTATACTTTTGCTATTTCTATGTTATATAAATGGAATCATACAGTCTGCAGTCAGTTGCAACTGTTTTTTTTCTCCCCCCACTGGACATGGTGCCCTTGAAATCCACTGGAGTTATCAATAATTCATTTCTTTTTCTTGCTCTCTGAGATGTCACTGTATGTGTTTGTTAAAGCATTCATACATCAAAGGACATTTGGGAGGCATTTCCAGCTTTTGACTCTTATTAATAAAGCTTTTGTGAATATTCATACAGAGGCTTTTCTATGAGCATAAATTTTCATTTCTCTCAAATAAATGTGTGAGTGCAATTTCACCGCCCCAGAGTTCTCCTGTGCCCTTCACAATCAATTTCCTCTACCTGTCTCCACTCCCAGGCACACACTGACTTGCCTTCTGACTGTAAATACGCTTGTCTTTTCTAGAGTTATGACTAGAAGTCTAGAATTTTATGAATTCTATAATTATTTCCAGAATTATGACTCCATAAAAATGGAGTTATTCGATGTACACTCCTCCTGGGTCCTCTGCTCAGGGAAATGTTTCAGAGACTCATCCATGTTGCTTCTGGGTGTTAGTAGTTCTTTCTCTTTCCTTCCTGAAGAGTGTTCCACTTATACAGATATCCCACAATTTGTTTATCCATTTGCCTCTTGATGAACATGTGGGTTTTTTCCAGGTTTGGGCCATTATGAATAAAACTGCTGCCAATGTTAATGTATAAGACTTTTGCAAACAAATATTTTCATAGTAGGTAAACATCTATGCATGGGTTTTTTATTAAGAGATTTTTAAGAAAAAGTTTTAGCCCAGCATGGCGGTGCATATCTGTAATCCCAGTACTCGGGAGGCTGAGGCAGGAGAATTGTTGCAAGTTTGAGGCCAGCCTGGGCTACAAAGTGAATTGAAGAGCAGCCTGAACTGAATAGTGAGACACTTTCTCAAAAAGACAAAAAAAGCTTTAGATTTACATAGAAGTTGAGATGCTGGCACAGAAAGTTTCCATTTTCCCTTTCCTCTATTGTTCCTCCTATTTTTCACATCCTGCATGACTATGGTGTATCTCTTATAATTCGTGAACCAACGGTGACATATTATTATTAATTCCAGCCCATTGCTTATCTGGATTTCCTTAATTTTTACCTAATGTATTTTAATTCTTTTCCAGGGTCCCATTCAAGTTATCCTGTTTCCTTAAGCTCTTCTGGGCTGTGACAGTTTCTCTGACTTTCTTTTCTTTTTTTCTTTCTTTCTTTCTTTCTTTCTTTCTTTCTTTCTTTCTTTCTTTCTTTCTTTCTTTCTTTCTCTTTTCCTTCTTTCTTTCTTTCTTTCTTTCCTTTTTTCCTTCCTTCCTTCCTTCCTTCCTTCCTTTCTTTTTTTTGGCATTTTGAGGCAGTGTCTTGCTATGCAGTTCAGGCTGGCCTTGAACTCAGGCTGGCTTCAAACTCGCAGATTCTCCTGCCTCAGCCTCCTGAGTGCTGGGATTACAGGTGCACACCACCACACCTGGCAGCTTCTCTGACCTTTCTTCAGAAAAAATAAGAATTCTCTGTTCCTTCCATCATTTTTTTCTCTGTTGTACTTGTCTCAAGTTAGCAGTGTGCTAATTATATTGTAATAATCTCATTCATTTTTAAAATTAGATGAAACAGAGATGGCAAGTCAATCATCATATACCCTAGCAGTTTAAACTTCACCCGATCATATCCCTCAATGCAGGCTCTCCTGTTTCTCTAGGAATGTGACAGACAAGGTGCTCTCTCAGGGCATTTCTCCAATCCTGGTCAGACCTGCAGCCACAAGTAACACCACTCTGAGTGAGTAGGACTGGGATATGCTGGGGGTTGGCTGGTAATAGAACTGGGTGACTTTTATTCCTGAAGGGGAGGATGGAATACTACAGAGGTCAGGAGTATGGACTATAACAACAACCTCCTGGATTGAAATGCTGTCCCTACCCATCACTATTCTTTCTTTAAACAATCAGTTTATCAAGTTATGATTGACACAGAAATTGCACATATTTAATATATCCAGCTTGGTGAGTTTGATGATAAGTACACATCTGTGAAATCATCACATTTAATGCTATAAACTTATCCACAACTCCACAGCAGTTAAAGTTTAAGCTTCAGTGTGATAGGACTGATAAATAGATCAAGAGTAAATCCAATTTAAAATTCTACACTGTAACCAAGGAGTTTAATTTCTGTTTTGAAGCTTTACTACTATACAGATCACTGTAGATTTTTTTAAATCTCAGTTGTTTAAACTAGATGATTAAAATATTTGCGACAGGGAATTTTCTATTCTCTGCAAGAATGTTACCTATTGTGTCGGTGACTGGTTGACATTTCATACCATGTATGTATAGAGGTGCTCTATACTTGAGAGAAAGTATATGCTTCAATACACCACTGTGGTTATAAGATATTTTACATTAAATATTTTATAAATATTTTGAAATAGCCATCCTCTCTGAAAGTTTCCTCCTGTCCTCTTTGTTATTATTTACATATGACTAAAATACTTAGCACAAGATCTTCCCTCTTAGAAAAATTTTAAATATATGCAATTAAATATTATTAACTATAGGTTCCGTGCTGCACAGTAATGTCTAGGACTGATTGTTTATCTTTTTTTTTTTTTTTTTTTTTCTTTTTGAGACAGGGTCTCACTATGCAGTTCAGGCTAGCCTTGAGCTCACTTTGTAGCCAGGCTGGTCTCGAACTTGCAACAATCCTCCTGCCTCGGCCTCCCTTGAGTGCTGGGATTACAGGTGTGCACCACCACACCCTGCTTGATTGTTTATCTTATATAACTGAAATTTTCTATCCCTTCACTAACACCTCCCTGTTCCCTCTCCCCCTTGTCCCTTAGCAATCATTAGTCTGCTCTCTGCTTCTGCGAGTCTATTTGAGATTCCTCATGTGGTATTTGTCCTTTGACTTATTTCATGTAGTGTAATGTCCTTCAGGCTCATCTGTATTGTCACAAATGGCAGGACTTCCTTCTTTATCCTTTATATTTTTTACTTTTCTAGCTACATTAATGAATAATTGACAAATAAAATTGTATATATTTAAGGTATACAATGTGGTATGCTATTGTAGATATTATGAAAGAATTATCATAATTAGTGAGCACATCGATCAGCTCACATAGTTACCTTCATTTTTTGTTTTGGGGGCGTGTGTGTGTGTGTGTGTGTGTGTGTGTGTGTGTTTGATTGACAGGGACTCTTAACCTTTCATCTTTTAGCAAAGTTCAAGTATACGGTATGATATTATCAACTGTAGTCACCAGGGTGTACCTTAGATCCCTAGAATTTATTAATCTTATAATCCAAAGTTCACATGTTTTGATCCTTTTCCTCTCCTCCCAAATGCCTGGAAACCACTGTCCTATTCTGTTTCTGAATTCAGTTTTTTAGATTCCACTTATAAGTGAGATCATGTAGAATTTGTCTTTATCTGGCTTATTTCACTCAATATAATGTCACCATACTCCACAAGTGGTAAGATTTCCTTTCTTTTTTTTTTTTTAAGATTTCTTTTCTTAAGAGTGAATAATATTCCATTTTATGTGTATGTGACATTATCTCTTTCCATTCATCCGCTGATGGACATTCAGTTGTGCCTGTGTCTTGGCTGCTGTGAATAATGATTCATGAATACGGAAGTGTAGATAATATCTCTTCAGGATCCTGGTTTCAAGCCGGGCGTGGTGCATGCCTGTAATCGCAGCACTCTGGAGGCTGAGGCAGGAGGATCGTTGTGAGTTTGAGACCAGCCTGGGCTACAAAGTAAGCTGAAGGCCAGCCTAAACTGCATAGCGAGACCCTGTCTCAAAAAAAAGATGAAAAAAAAAAAAAAAGATCCTCGTTTCAGTTCCTTTGAGTATAACCCCAAAATTGGGATTGTGGCATCAGATAGTATTCTATTCGTAACTTTTTGAGAAACTGCCCATCATTTTTTAATTTTAAAGTTTTGTTAGTGTGCATTTGCAGTATATAAGGATTATATTCCTTGTGTGGACTAAACATACGTACATATTTTAATTCTTTCTTCATCCTTTCCCCCTCCCCTCCCTCCTCCTCCCTCCAACTCTTGATCCCCTCATTATTCTTAATCATGGGCAAATTCTTAGCATTTCCGCCTCCCAGTGTCCCCACTTGTAAGTGGAGGTAAGAACAGTACTCCATAGGTTTTATAAAAGACTGAATGAAATAATGTGTGTAAAGCACATGGAAGAGAAGAGCACCTGACATGTGTTAAGAAGTTAACGTTGGCTCCTTTTGTTCTATAGCCTGTTGTGTTTTCTCCTTCCTGTAGCCCTGTCCCCACAGCTCCCGTGCCGCCCTGGCCTCCTGTTCCCAAAGCCCTCTGGCTTCTACCATGGAAATGTGTGGCGCTCCCTGGGCTGTTCCAGCCGCTCCTTCCCCACGGCTGACAGCATCCTCGGCTGCCTGGCTGGCCGCATCGTCCACATGATGGGGGACTCCACGCTTCGGCAGTGGTGGGAGTATCTGCGCGACACCGCGCCCTGTGAGTGACCGTGGGGGCGGGGGGTGAGGCACTGGAGACCCGGGAAGGAAGAAGTGAGCAGGAGGGGCTTGGAAGGATGCACTCGTGCTTGGTGGGGACGTGGGGCAAGCGAGTGAAGACGATCAGGTCGGCAGGATGCAGTTACTACCCCGGAGCTACCTTCTTGCTTTATGCTGCGAGCTCAGATGACCGATTAAAACTTTCAAGTAGCACAGTGTGTGATGAGAACAAAAGAGCTTTCATTTAGTATCTAAGTAAAACCCTAAGTAGTCTCTTAGTAAAATTAAAATGTGAAAGACGTTAAGTTCAAAGTTTTGTTCTGCCTCTCTGAATTTCTTTCTCTCCTCTTTTTCCTCTTCCGCCTCTTCTTTTACATCCTCCTCCCTTTTTCTTCAGCCTTCACGATGAGCTACATTTCCAGCCCTTTTTTATTTTTTTAGTTTGAGACAAATTCTTGCTAAATTTCATAACTGCCCAGGATGGAATGAAACTTATGATCCTCCTGCCTCAGTCTCCTAGAGTGCTGAGACTACAGGCTTGCACCACCACACCTGGCTATGCGCCTGAGTCTTGGCCAGTGGTTTGGAAGAGTAGTGGTCCCCTTAGCACCTGAAGCCTTAGCAAGAGCTGATGAGTGTGTGTGGTTTTCTCAGCCCCTCCAAAATTAAATCAACACAACCCCAAATCTTACATGTATCTAAATAGCAAATATTACTGGAAAATAAATCTATCACAAGACTTGTGAGTAAACTCTCCCTACCCCCAATTTGGAAAATAAAAACAAACACTAAGTTTTTAAAGCAATTATTTTAAGTTAAAGTATGTCCCAACTGTCCAAGACTTACTACAACAATGTTATAAATCTCAGGTGGCTGGGAGGTAGTTCACTGGGAGAGTGCCTAGCATGTAGGAAGGCCTAACTGTGATCCCCAGCAAACAAAAAAGGTTTGATTCACAAGAAAGTAAAAATAACACATAGAACGCCAGACAGACTGGTGCACATAATCTCTATAAACTCAGTTGTTAAGCTATCAACAAGGGTAACCCTGGCCCTTGCTTACCACCTGACGTCATCTCCAGTTTCAGACAGGACACTCAGACACTTTCCTAGACTTCTGCAAAGTTTAGAATTTCCCATGTTGTCATTGTAGTCACTAGGTGCAATTTAAGATCCTCATTTATTTTAAACAGTTGTGATCTAATAGATAAGCCCTACATGGCACATATGTAAAGCTATGACATACACGTACGCCCGTGAAATACTCTTTACACATGAGATAATTAATGTGTCTATCGCCCCCAAAGTTTTCCTCATGCCCCTTGGTAACCCTTCCATCTCAGCCTTCCCAGCCCCCATCCCTGCACGCCTTCCTCTTTCCGTCTCTGAAGCTTAGTTTGCATTTTCTAGAACCTTATACAGTGGAGCCATACAGTGTGCAGCCCACGGTACACTGCTTCAACTTGACATAATTATTGTGCGATTCACCCACATTTCTGTGTGTGACAATAATTAGTTTCCTTTTCATTACTGAGTATTCCATTATAAGGATGCACCAGGACCTCCGTATCCACTCATCTGTCGATGGCCATCTAGACTGTTACAATTTTTAGTTCTTGTAAATAAAAGTGCTATGAATATCCTGGCAAGTCTTTGTATGAGTAGATGCTTTTGTTTCTCTTAAGTAAATATCAAAAATCGGAGTGGCTGGATTACATGGTAGATGCACAGGTGATCAAAATATATGGTGAATGTTTAAATTTTTAAAGCTTTATTACAGTAAATGACACATTGCCACGAGTCCTCCCCTCAAAACCCTCTCCCCTGCTTTGAACACACTTATCAGTGTACTTGCCGCTTTCTGAGGCAGTCCCAGCAGCGCTCTTTCATGTCTTTACAAGGTGGTACAGGGTTTGCCTTGCACACACAAGGACATGCCTGAGTGGTTCCCAGCACAGTCAGAGAGAAAAAAAAGGAAAAGGTTTGATTTGCAAGGAAGTAGAGAGGTAAACCAGCCAGAATGCCAGTCAGACTGGTGCCCACCATGTCTATAAACTCAATTGTTGAGCTATCATAAGGATAAGGGTAGCACTTGCTTACTACCTGATTTTTATTTCCAATCTCAGATAGGAAGCTCACACTTGATTTATATATATAAATATATATAAATATAAATATATTTTTATATATAAATAAAGTATAAATATATATATACTTTTTTTGGTACCAGGAATCGAACTCAGGACCTTGCACTTACCATGCAGGTGCTTATGCCACTGAGCTATATCCCTGGCCGTGTGTGTGTGTGTGTGTGTGTGTGTGTGTGTGTGTATATATATATATATATATATATATACATACATATGCCAAGTGCTATCTGACAAAAAGGCAGCCTTGTAAAAATATGAGGCTGTATCCTCATCCACCTTATTTGCCAGATCTGGCACCGTGAAACTTCTGGCTCAAGGTAAACATTTAAAATTGATTCAGGATATCAAGACAGCCATGACAGTACAACTAAAGACATTTTAAAAATAGGCAAGCACATGGGATAAGCGTGTTCGAAGTGAGGGGGAGGATTTTGAGGGGGATTAATAGTGATGTGTCTTTTACTGTAAATAAACTTTTGTTCTGTTTTTCAAGAGAGGGTCTCACTATCCAGTTCAGGCTGGCCTTGAACTCACCATGTAGCCCAGGCTGGCCTCAAACTCCTGGCAATCCTCCTGCCTCAGCCTCCCAAGTAGCTCAGTGAGTAAGCCCTGGGTTCTATTCCCAGTACCACAAAAAAACTGTTTTACACTGAGTTACAGCTATCATGACATTTCAGCTTGAATATTTAAGTATAAATCTTTTTTAAATGAATATTTTATGTGCAACCAAAATAAGAGGATGACACCTAACAAGATGAGTAACAGTTCCTTAGATTTAAGGAGCTATTCATTTCACCAACTGTCCTCAATTCTCCTTCAAAAGCCTATAGAGGGGCTGGGGATTTAGCTCAGCGGCAAAGCGCCTGCCTGGCAAGCGTAAGGTCGTGAGTTCGGTTCCCGGTACCGGAGAAAAACCAAAAAAAAAAAAAAAAAAAAAAGCCTATAGAATTTTTCTAAAAGTTTTTTAAGAGCAGTAGGTTCCCAGCAAAACTGAGAAAAAGATACAGAGATTTCCCATATGCTTCCCTCCCCCACCACATACCTATGTTCCCACATTAAGAACGTCTTCCACCTGGGTAGTGCATTTGTTGTAACAGAAGGATCTACACTGTCATTATGACCCGTCATAATTGTCTAAAGTCCATCGTTTACATCAGGGTTCACTCCTGGTGTTGTACATTCTATGGGTTTGGATGAATGTGTAATGATGTGTAATGATCCACCATTATGGCATCATGTACAGTATTCTCACTACCCTAAAAATTCTTTCTCTTCCTTTTACCCTTCCCCGCCTCTGCCCTCTATTCTTGGCAAACACTGATCTTTTTACTGTCTCTATAGTTTGGCCTTTTTACAAGGTCATATCATTGGAATCATACAGTGTGCAGCCTTTCCAGATTAACTTCATTGATTCAGTAACTTGCGTGTAAGTTACTCCATGTTATTTTGTGGTTTGATGCCTCGTTTCTTTTTTTTTTTTTCCCCTGGTACCGGGAATCAAACTCACGACCTTGCACTTGCCAGGCAGGCGCTGTGCCACTGAGCTAAATCCCCAGCCCCAGATGGCTCGTTTCTTTATAGCCCTGAATAACATTCCATTGTCTTTATATATCATTGTTTATTTACCTGCTCACCCACTGGAGAACATCTTAGTTGTTTTCAGATTTTGTCAATTACGAGTAAAGCTTCTACAGACATCCATTTGCAGGGTTTTCTGCAGAAAGAAGTTTTCAAATTCTTTGGGTGAATACCAAGGATAGAATTATGTTGTTTTGTTTTGTTTTTTCAAAGCCAATATCCATTCCAGGACCTGGTTTTGCCCTTTGGTTTCTTTAAATTTAGACTCAGTGAGAGTTGTCTCGTCAAATGTTCCATGTTCTGGGTTTGTGTGGTTGCTTCAGTACGGTGACGTTTAGTTTGTCCTTTAATTCTGGAATTTCCTGAATGTTGGAATTTAGATAGATTCATTTTTAAGCTTTTGCATAAGTGACATTATAAACACTGTAGCACATGGGGAAATGATAATATCTGATTGCCTATCATTAGTGATGGTGAGACTGCCTGGGTGAACAGATAAAATCTTGGTTCACCCTGGTACAGCCATGTTTTTCCCTTGAGAACAGAGAGGAATCTATGCTGTGTTATTTCGGCACCGTGTAAATGATACAAAATCCCCATTAACTATGCTCATAATGATTTTCACCCAGTGATTATTATTGCTTGAATCAACCATTTTGAAACGTTTGCAAAATATTGATTTTATAACTCTATTATTTCTTCTACATTTATTTACTAGCCTTCTTTTGTAAAATAATACTTTCTTTCATTAACTTGAATAACAGGTTACCCAAAAACAGAATTCTTCCTACAAATGCAATATATATAGTATCTCGCCCTCCCTTTTTTGTGTGTGAGACAGGGTCTCACTATGTAGTTCAGGTTGGCCTTAAACTCACTATGTAGCTTAGGCTGGCCTTGAAATTGAAGTGTTCTTCCTGCTTCAGCCTCCTGAGTGCTACAATTACAAGTACACACCACCATGCCCACCTGGCCATATTCCCTTTTAATTACCAATTTACAAAAAAAAAAAAAAAAAAAAAAAAAAAGAACTGGTTTAAGAGTTGCTTCAAATGGTAACAAAAGACTTTATCTTTTTTGAAGATATCATTGTGGACACATGGATTTTTATAAATTCAGTGTAACTGAGTCAGCACTATCATTATTTTCTCTAATATTGAAATTTTCACAATGTGTGGCAGGTGGGCGCCTGTGTCTTTTTTTGATATTTTTTTTTTAATTTTAAAGAGAGTTTTAAAAATCAGTAATTTCTGATGTAACTTTGACATTAAAAGCCCATTTAGTTTCTGGCATGAAGTGTCCCAGACACACATTGTACCTATTTACCCCCAGACTTGGAATCCGCTGCTTCTCTTTGGGGAGTTAGAAATGCATATCTGGGCACAGTTAGTGCTTATGATCATTGAGTAACAAGTTTTTAGGTCACTCAGCACACAAAAGACATAGATAGGTGATAGATACATAGATAAAGTAAACATTGTGACATTCATTGCGTATCTCTTTGTTTCTTTGCTTGTTTGGGGGTTGAACCCAGAGCCTTAGCACCAAGCTCCATCCTCAGCTATTGTAAAATTTTTTAAAGTATTAAAACAGGGTCTCACTAAGTCCCTACATTGCCCAGGCTGGGCTCCAAATGTTGGTCCTCCTGCCTCAGCTTCCCAGAGTGCTGAGATTAGATGTGTGCACTAGAATTTATTTTAGAATCTGTGTTTATTTATTTGCGCTTATAGGTGCATCTCATTTCTCCTGTCTTGAAAAGTCTATAAGAGATTTTACCTATTTGCCGTATCTGACCATATTTTTTAAAAAAATATTATCAAAGCAACACCACCACTATTAGAAATAACAATAAAACTGCTGAGTGAAATTAAAGACTCTTGTCAGTAACTGTAGTTGTGTCAAAAGACTTCCAAAGCTGACTTGAAGAAGCTTCCACTGGACGAAAAAAGGGAAACTTTGGGAACATCAGGGCGGGCAGTAACTACAGAGGATTGAGACCCAACAGATGTGTCTAAATCCACCATAAGGATAACATTTTGGACAATTTTAGGCAACTGAGTCATTATTTTAAGAACTGATAAATAAAGGAAAAGAATAAAGTCTTTCTTCTGTCTTTTCTGTGCAACCCAATATTTGGTGAGGCAAGTTTCTTTCTATAAAAAGAGTCCAGGTAAAATAAAGAAAGAAAAAACACTAGAATATGATGATTCTGTAATGCCTAGTAGATTGATGGATCTAAAAAGAATTATAGAGATAGGCCTTTTGCAAATGGGGAGGGGACCAAGAGCTGTAGGGAGGAGAGGAGAAGGTAAAGCAAAAAGAATTAAGCTGTGCTATGTCCATGTACTGACCCCCCATGATGAATGTAACCATTATATACCAAAAACATGTACTAATTTAAACTTTTTAAATCTAAAAAATAGAAATAGTTATCAATTCATGCTCCTATCACAAAAAAGCAGAGATATCTAGGCACTATCTGCCTTCTAATGAAAGCATATACCTGCCATCCATGAAGTACTGGCCTCCAAAGTGGAATGTAACCCAGGCACGGCAGCGCACACCAGTAATCTCAGCACTCAGGAGGCTGTCAGAGGATAACCATGAGTTCAAGGCCAGCCTGAACTACATAGACAGACCTTGTCTCAAAAAAATAATTACAAAAGATTTAAATTATATATATTCTGTAGTTACAATGCAAATATATTAGAAATCAATAACAAAATATTCTTGATAGACATATCATGTTCACAGATATCTCAGAACTAAAGTAACTACAAATTTCATACTATCAATTAAAATCCCAATAGCAGTATTTTCCATGAAATTTCAGTTTACGGAATGAAATATATGGAAGTGTTAAAAATTTTTTAAAAGCCTAGAGATGTAGCGTAGGCTCAATGCCCAGTAATGCACACACATGTGTGCACATACACACACATACACACTTTACTTTTTTGCCAGCAGTTCTTCTTGGTCCACATTCTTTTTTTTTTTTTTTTTTTTGTACTGGGAATTGAACTCAGAACCTTGTGCTTGCCAGGCAGAAGCTATGCCACTAAGCTATATCCTTAGCCTCTTGGTCCACATTCTGCCAGCATTTTTTTTTTTTAAATTTTAAAGAATAAAAGAAGGATAACATAATAAT
>NW_004955573.1:712020-725908 GCF_000276665.1 Chinchilla lanigera
CTGGCGCTCCCCACCCGCAGCTCCCTGTGTGCCGGAAGCCCTCCTTCCAGGAAACCACGAGGCCGGGAGTGAGTCGCCGGTCCAAAGCCCCAAAAAACCGGCGCTCCCCGCCCGAGGCTCCCCGTGCGCTGGGGGCCCACCCTCTGGGAGCCAGCAGGCAGGAAGCTAGCCAGCCAGAAGGCTGTCTGCCAGCATTTGATATTACCATTTTTCAATTTGGGCAAAAAATCTGGGTATATATAGTAGTGGTTCAATATGTTTTAATCCAAATTTCTCTTGTTACCTATGATAGAATGCCTTTTATTTAAATTTTGGCTGGGCGCGGTGGCACATGCCTGTAATCCCAACACTCGGGAAGCTGAGGAAGGAGGATTGTTTGGAGTTTGAGACCAGCCTGGGCTACAAAGTGAGCTCAAGGCCAGCCTGAACTGCATAGCAAGACCCTGTCTCAAAACGACAAAAAATAAAAACAAATAAATAAATTTTGGATACTGACTGCTTGGCACCATTGATTGAGTAATCCTTCCTGTCCTCATAGTTCTGCAGAGAATAAATCATCAATCAGACTTCCACAAGTTTGTTTGTTTGGGTGTTGTCTATTCTGTTTAGTGAATCTATTTGTTTATGCAGGGCCTACACCACCCAGTCTTATTCTTATAGTTTTGTAATAATTATGGATTTCTGGTGGACAAGACTATACTTTTAGTATTCTTTAAAACAGTCTCAGCAGATTTTGGTTTTTGGCTTTTAACGCTTACATATATTTTATTCAACAAACTAAAATTTCAGGGAAAAAATTCCTGTTGGGATGTTAACTGATTATATGAAATTTATAGTTATTTTGGTTCTAACTGAGATATCTATGAACAAGGTATGTCTATCAAGAATATCTTGTTATGGACTTCTAATATATTTGTATTGTGACTAGAGAATATATATAACTTAAATCTTTTGTAATTTTATGATATTAACTTTTGGGCTCAGTATTTTGTCCATGTTGTAAATTTTTGTCCTTCCAATTTGGATACCACCTATTAATGGATTGATTGTTTGATTAAGGTACTGAGGATTGAACCCAAGGCCTTCCAACTGAGCTACATCCCTTACCGTTTGTGTAACTTTTTACTTTGAGACAGAATCTCCCTAAATCACTAAGTTACCCAAGTTGGGCTCGAACTTGAGATCTTCCTGCCTCAGCCTCTCAGGTGCCAAGATTACAGGCACCTACCACCATATTTTTCCTTGCTTAACTGCTCTAGCTAGGACTTCTTGCCTACTTTTCTGGTTAGGACTTCCAGAAATCATGTTACTTACTTCAGTGGACTCTGCTTTTCCTTGGGACAAACACCAAAACCACAAACAGAATCTATATGGTACTGCATGATCTGACTCTGCCTGCATTCCATCTCATATCACTTATCATGTTCTAGGAACATTAACAATCTTTCAGTCTCTCGTACTCCCAACTTTCTAGCTGTGCCAGGGAACACCTCTCTCTCCCAAGAGACTTTAAGTGCAAGGGAAGGGACTTCAGTGTCTTTTTTAACCATTATCTACACAAGTATCCAAAACAATGCTGGTGAGCTAGATGACATCTCAACCTGTTGCTGTGGAATACTGCTAGATAAATGTGAGAGTAACTGAAAACCTAAACTAAAAGTTGGGCATAAGAATTGAACATTGAGACTCTTAAAAATAAAGAACGAACAGGACTTGATGAATGAGAGAATAGAGAGAGAGAGAGAGACAGCAGATTTGACAAAGGGCTTCTCCAGGGAAAGCTGAAAAAAAAAAAAAAAAGAAAGCAAAGGATGAAACACTGGGAAGTCACTCAAATGAGAGCTAGCTGGTATGGGACGATGAGGGAAGTTCAGAAAATTGCAAGGTTTGTGTAGCGATTATAGCTTCATTTTACCCATATTGTATTTGAGGTAATAGTGAAATACTAGAAATATTAATTGAGTACTAGAAGCATGGAGTCACAGCTCAGGAAACTAACAGCTCTTAGACAGAAACCGTTCGTAGAAGTGAATGAATTCCCCACAAGGTGGGTCATAAGGAAAAGCAGACAATAGGGACAGAATTTTACAGAATGCTTCCATTTACAAAGTCCAAGGAAAACATGAAGCAAATTATTAAGCCAAGAATAAAAGGAACGATAGAAAAAAACTGGGACAATGTAGAAGGAAAACAGTTTTCAGAAGAGAACAATCAGCCGGGCATGGTGGCGCACGCCTGTAATCCCAGCACTTGGGAGGCTGAGGCAGGAGGATTGTTGTGAATTCGAGGCCAGCCTGGGCTACAAAGTGAGCTCAAGGCCAGCTTGAACTGCATAGTGAGACCTTGTCTCAAAAAAACCAAAAAAAAAAAAAAAAAAAAAAGAAGAAGAAGAAGAAGAAGAAGAGAACAATCAGCGTCAAAAAGTCAAATGCTACATAGGTTTAAAAGCTAAAAGGGGCTGTGGATAGCTCAGTGGTAGAGCACTTGCCTAATACGTTTGAGGCCCTGGGTTTGAACCTCAGCACCACAGGAAAGAAAAAGGAAAAAAGAAAGCAAACTGAAAAGGACTTTGGGGGGATAATAGTGACATCTGTGGGGAGACGCATTAGGGTTTAGGAAGATGATCCTCGTATCCTAAAGAACAGGCAGAAGCAGGAACTTGTATTTGTGTGAGAGGATGGTACACAGCCCTGTGTTAACTTATGAAACCTGTCTCCCTCTCAACAGCCCTGAAGCCAGTGGATCTACATGCCCTGTATCAGGCAGGGCCCCTGATGGCCGTGGACACGACTCGGGGCATAGTGCTGCACTGGCGGGCCCACAGCTGGCCCCTGCGCTCTCTCCGCACACCAGTGGCCTCCCTGCACTCAGTGGTCAGGGAGCTGGCGGGCCTGGCCGGGGGGCCCCACACCGTGGTCGTGCTGGGCTTGGGAGCCCACTTCACCACCTTCCCTCCGTCCATCTTTGTGCGACGCCTGGCAGGGATCCGGGCAGCTGTGATGGCCCTGCTGGCCCGGGAACCCAGTACTCTCGTGGTCATCAAATTGGCCAATACTGGCTACAAGTCTGTGTACGGCAGCGACTGGTTTACCCTGCAGGTGAACCGGCTCCTTCGAGCTGCCTTTTCTGGTGTCCGTGTGGCCTTTGTAGATGCCTGGGAAATGACCTCCAGCCTGCCCCTGCCGGACAACATCCACCCAGTGAAGCTCATTGTGCGCAATGAGGTGGACCTGCTCCTCTCCTTCATCTGTCCCACCTGAGTGCTCCTGAGGCCCTGGGGCTGTGCTCATGGGGTACCTGGGGCCTGGCCACCGGAACTATGCACAGGAAAGATGGAACAATGAATTAACAGTGATTCAGAGAGCAGTGGTGGCTCAAGGTTTACCACCTGCGTAAATTCTCAACATTTTGGTGGCCATCTTCTCCTGCATCTCTCTTGCACTACATAGATGAACATGTAATTTACAAAAATGAGAACATATTTTTAAATTCCCTTCTTTGGAGAAATTTTTGTTGGTTAAAATTGCACATGATACAGTTATAAGGAACAGTACAGAGATCCTTGTGCCCTTTGTTCAATTCCTCCTGATCCAACATTTTGTAAAATTATGGTTCAGCACCATAACCATGGCTACAATCCACCGATCCTACTCAGATTTCCCAGTTTTACTGTACTCATTTGCTTTTTGTTTTGTGTGTATGTGTGTAGTGTGTGTGTATTTTTTTTTTTTCTGGTACCAGGAATCAAACTCAGGACCTCATGCTTGCCAGGCAGGCGCTGTTCCACTGAGCTATATCCCCGGCCGTGAACTCCCTCCACTCAGTCCTTTCTGATTTTTTAATTGAGATATAGTCTTGCTATGGTTCTAATTTATTCAGGCTGGGCTCAAACTTGCAATTCTCCTGCCTCAGCCTCCCACAGTGCTGGGATTACAGATGTGTGCCACCATATCCAACTGTTTGCTTGTTTTCTGTGGTACTGGGGATTCAGCCCAGGGTCTTGTGCATGCTAATCCAGTGCCATACCACTGAGCTACATCTCCAGCTCCTATGATACTCATTTGTATATACTTAGATTTATGCAACTTTACCATATGCATTTGTTTGTTTTTAACTCTTTAATGTCTATTTTGTAAACTTGCAAAGGAAAGAGGACAATGCCCAAGAGTTTATCCAAACTGACAAGTCTGATGGGAAAGGCCTAGATAACCTGAGGTCTCCAAAGGAGTATTCTCTATGTCTAATGGTGAAACACAAATAAATTTCCAGACCCAGGGGAGCACAAAGAAAAATATTTTGGGGGAAATACGGTATTATAAGAGGTAGGGGAGGTGCCCACCAAGAATTTATAGGCATAAGCCAGTCTCCATGCTGGTTTGTAGCCTGAACTGGTCCTATATGGGTAGTGCAAAAAGTCTCTAGTTCCAACTCACTTTTAGTGACCTTAGCCTCATATAACCCTGAGGCACCTGAAAGCATCAAATACCTTTGATTTATGGAGAATCTTACATCTTTCTCTGGACTCAAGGAATTTGCCACAGATAACATTATAAGGAAAAAGGGCTGCTCACAGTGAGAAATCAGGAAGCAAGAGTAAGAGAAAAGCAAAACAAGAAAAGTCAGAAGCATCAAACCTACAAAAACATGAGCTGTTGGATCAACTAAGCTGTAATTTCAAAAAGAACCTCAAAAATATGAAATAACTTTGATTAACCTGCCTTAATTTAAAAATAACTAAAGTTGTGTGTTATTGAGAATTGAATGCAGAACCTCACACATACTAGGTGAGCACTCTACCACTGAGCTACATCTCAGCCATTTTTATTTTTATCTTTTTATTTATTCACTTATTTATTTATTTTGAGACAGGGTCTTACTAAGTTGTCCAGAAGGGCATGACACTTGTGATCACCATGCTTTAGTCTCCTGAATAACTGGAACTACAGGCATGTGACTCCAAACCTGGTGGAAGGTTATCTTTTAAAGAACAAAATAACGGGGGATGGGGATTTAGCTCAGGGCACAGCATCTGCCTGGCAAGCGCAACATCGTGAGTTCAATTCCTGGTACCAGAAAAAAAAAACAAAAAAAAAAGAACAAAATAGGGCTGGGGATATAGCTCAGTGGCACAGCGCCTGCCTTGCAAGCAAGAGGCCATGAGTTCGATTCCCGGTGCTACCAAAAAAAAAAGAAAAAATAACAAAGCACTGTTCCTGCCTGTAATTCCAGCACTCGGGAGGCTGAGGCAGGAGGATTGTTATGAGTTTGAGGCCAGCCTGGGCTACAAAGTGAGCTCAAGGCCATCCTGAACTACATAGTGAGACCCTATCTCAAAAAGACAAAAAACAAAACAAAACAAAAAACAGTATTCCTACAATGAAAAATATAATAACTATAATTAAAAATGAAGTGAACATTAAAAAACCAGGCCATGGTTGAAGAAAGGAAGAGTGAATTGGAAGCAAGAGGAAATTCTTCAGTTTCATCCAACAGAGGGAAAAACAAATGAAAGTGTAAAGACGTTAGGTGTGACTGGAGTCCAAGAATGGAGGCAGTGGGTGGGGGGCTAGGCACACACAGGACAAGATGAAACTTTAGATGTTAGAAAATGTTTTTCTTTAGAGACAAGTGGCTTCTCCAAACTTTCTCAGGCCAAGGGTGTGACCCTACTCCCTCTTCACTTCAGATGCTGTCTCTAGGAGGTCAAAATCCAGTTTTATTTCTACAGAAAAAGGAGAGAGCAAAAAATGAACAGGAGAGATGAAGCAAGACTGGAGCTGTCCATTGTCTCATGTTATTTCCTCTGCCTTCTATTCCTTACTATTACAGATCCTTGCAGCTGGACATTCCTGGGAGGAATGTAATTGCAGCCCTCTAGGAGGCTGAGAAGGATTTCAAGTTTGAGCCAGCATACACAACTTAGCAAGTTAGTGAGCTCTGTCTCAAAAAGAAAAATCAAAAAAGGCTCAAGACATAGCTCTGTGCAAAGGCCCTGGGTTCAATTACCAGAAAGGCCCTTCCACACCTAGACACAGTGAGATGGTGATTTGCGGCAATATGTGGCCCCATCTGATAGGAGAAATATGACTCCCAATCTGCTAGATGTCAGATGTGCTGAGTTCGTGTCCCCTGAAATTGAAGAATAAATTCCAAAGGAGAAAGGAGGTTAAGAATAGGAAAGGTTTACAAGGGAATAGGAATAGTTTCTGAAAGACAGGAGGGGTCCTGAGTGGGTTTCCACTGAAGCCCTTTGTCAGGGGTAATTTATACAGCAAAATCATCAGGTGGTACAGTGTGGTCAAACTATAATCAACTTATAGAATTACAAGTATAGTGGCTTAGCTAATACTGATCCAGTAGGGAAGTGGGGCATGTGGCAAGGGTATATGGCTGACATCATTAACCTTAGCTTATTTATGACTCCTAAAACAGGGACATTTGGGGGGAAAGGATGGGTCCAGGTGTTCTGGTCACCCAACCAGCTGTCTGATGCATATCTGGATTTAATGGATTGGGTGGTACTAATTACAGTTCTGCTTATCCCTTAGGGAAGTATGTAAGTCAGGTCATTGTGACTTTATCTGGAGGCCTTGCCTTCTTCAGATGTGTCTCCAGTCACAATTCTGATGTCTTTACTCTTCACTGACTTCCTTGAGAGCCCAGTCCCTCTCTGACTGTATATTAATCTCTATCTAATTTAGCTGCCTATAATACCTCTGAGATAGGAGATTAGGGCACGGCAAAACTGGCTGGAGAGGTAGGCATGGCCTGTTACTTACAAAATCCGAGGACCCATGTATGGAAGAGTTTCCAAAGCTCTGCCTATGGACTTCTTGGTAGAACTCAAGCAGGTTCCGACAGGATAGCCTAGATCTGATGTCAACCCAAGGCATGGGATCCCAGCATTGCGTCTCAGGACCCATATGTAGAAGTTCTCACAGGTTTTCTCAAGAGTTTTGGACAGTATAAAAAGACAAAGATGCCAAGAAGAACTGGGTATCACGGCTTTCCTCACAATAGCCCACCCTGTACTCTCTTTTATCTCGCTTTTTCCTCTCTTACTCAGCCCAACATCGCTCTGGAGAGCCAATTTCTCCCTCACCTTTTACTTTTCCTTTTTCAAATAAACTTTGCCACTGCTTTTTGCTCATTTTCTTCAATTCTTTGTTCCAGATGAGAAGAACTTGGAATTTAACTCTAGGGGAGGTGAGCAACCCAAAAGCCAGTAACATTTACTTGATGAGCTGCTTTTAGAAGGAGCTACCCTAAAACACCTCCATCTCCTTGAAGCTAGCTTCAAATAAAACCTTTCTCCTTGTTTTGGTTTGTGTCTGGATGTCCCCCCCAAAGCCTCATGCTGTCATGGGCTTTTGACTGATTCATGGTCCAGTGCTAGGACTGTGGGTGTGAGTGCCACACCCGCCCTGAGGTAGATAGTTTGCATATAGTATAAGGGAAGGAAACAGCTTTGCTCTCCCTTGCTCCTCCCTTTTTTTTTTTTTTTTTTTTGGTTTTTCTCCAGTACTGGGAACCGAACTCACGACCTTGTGCTTGCCAGGCAGGCGCTTTTGCCACTGAGCTAAATCCCCAGCCCCGCTCCTCCCTTTTTGCTCGTTAGTTTTGCTGTCTTCGCCACCATGAACTGTTGCCCTCTGCCATGTGCCACTCTGCCTTGGAGCCAGCTGAGTATGGACTGAAACCTCCACAAACTGTGAGATAAATACATCTTTCTTTCCTTAATTTTGGGCATCAGGTATTTTTTTCTCAGCAACAAGAGAAAAGTGACCAAGACATTCCTCTTCACCATGCCTTCCACAATTTGGTGGTTTTCTTTTGTGGGGGAGTGGGTGTAGTGAATATAGGGACCTGAGCCACTGTGGTAATATTACAGATAGCTAAGTGAGGTAGAAATATTGTAGGCAGTCAGACAGGGCTGGGCCCTCAAGAGGTTGATACAGAAGACAACTGTGGCTGGAGAGGGATTCACTGAAATCCAGGCTTGGCGTGGGAGGACTAGTCACTCATACACGTCCCCCAGGATGAACAACAGTGATCGATACTCTAAGTAGGCACCAATCACACCTTGGGGTGGAGAACCAAACCTCCTTAACCTACCCCTTCCAGAAAAGTCCCTGTTCTTCCCCTGTGCACTTGGTATGTGACTTGTTTCCCCCTCTGATCCCCATTTAATCAATACTACCCCAGCAACTATACTTGTTGTATACTTATTGGTTGACCATAGTTTTGTCCCACCTCACACCCATCCTATGATTTGCCATTGGGTCAATATTACCTAAGTGACTATACTTGTAATCTTATTGATTGATTCTGTCCCACCTTAAGCCCACTTCACCTCATGGCTTTGCTCAATAAACACCCTTGAGAAGTGGGCTTGGTGGGCAGCCCACTTTCGGGGCCCATTCTGTCCCTCTTAGACAGAGCTTTCTCTCAATAAATTCTTCCTACTCTTAACCTCCAGTATTCCTAGAATTCATTCCTCGATTTTAGAGAACACGAACTTAGTGTTTCAGACATCTAGCAGGATGGGGGTTTCTTTCTCCTGTATCAGTAACAAGATCACATGTGAAGATATAATGTCTGAGAACATTTCAGAATTTATAAGAGACACCAATTCTATTTTCTGTCTCTGTTTCTTTGTCTTTCTGACTCTCTCTGTCTCTCTGTCTCTCTCTCTGTGTCTTTCTCTGTCTCTTTCTCTCTCTCTGGTGCTGGGTATTAAATGCAAGCCTTGTGCACACTAAGCACATACGCTCTATCACTGAGCTATGTCCCTAGCCCCTAGACACCTATTCTTAGGTTCAAAAATCTCAAAGAATCCCACGAAAACAGGTCACAATCTAAACATTTCATTTTTTTAAGGATTTTTTAAAAACAGGTAAGGAAGAGTCACGTTTCTTCCAAAGGAATGAATTCATTAACAGTTGACATCTCAAAGAATTCAAGATGCCAGAAGGAAATACAATGATGTTTACCCGCAAAGCTCTATACCCTGCACAAATATTTTTATAGAACAAAGATATATTAGTTTGCTCAGGCTGCCCTAAAAAATACCATAAACTGGTGGCTTAAGCAACAAAAATATAGTCAAGTATGGGAGCACACATCTATAATCCCAGCTCTGAAAGGCTATGACAGGAGGATCACAAATTTAAGCCCAGGGTGGGCAATTCAGAAATTTACGAGACTGTCTCAAAATAAAAAAAAAAATAGGGCCAGGGATGTAGCTCAGCAGCATAAGTGCTTGCCTGGCAAGCCTGAGGTCATGAGTTCGATTCCTGGTACCAAAAAAGAAAGAAAGAAAGCCAGTGTGGTTGGGCACTCTTGTAATCCCAGCACTTGGGAGGCTGAGGCAGCAAGATCACCATGAGCTCAAGGTCAGCCTGGACTACATCGTGAGACCTTGTCTCAATAAATAAATAAATAAATTTATTTTTAAAAAAGGGCTGGGGATATAGCTCAGTGTGAAGGTCCTGTATTATTCAATCCCCAGAACTACAAAACAACAGTAACAAAAACTGAGACATCTCCAGGGTGTTTCTCTTCTAAGATTATAAATTTAAATCATTTTAACTTCACTTTATTTCCTCAGCGCCAGGGGTAGCAACCTTCCTGCACCTGCTGATAGTGCTCTTCCGTGTTCTCCTTCTGCTTTTTCAGTCTCAGCCATTCTCCCCAGGGCGCTGCTTTATTCTATTGACATGCAGTAGAGAAGGCTTCCTGGTGAGTGGGCAGAGCGATTATTCTTTGCCTCGAGGTCTGGACCACAGTGTTCTACAGTGACTAAAGTCCTGCCCGCCCGCCCCCTGTTCCTTTTTTGCTGTTGTATTCCCAGCCCCTAAATTTATTCTCCTTAGAAGCGTGCTTTTCTCTTTCCTGCTGTGGCTGCCTGACTGCCCATATCATCTGCAAGTTTGGAGATGCCATGCTTTGGCAGTAGCTGAAACATCAGCAGGACATTGCCCTGTGAGTTGCTATGGAGACAGCAAACAGGATTTGGGGACCTTATAGAAGAAGGGGAGAAAGAACCACAGTTCAGAGATACAGGGACCTGTTGACATGTGAGCAGTGGGAAAGAAATCTGTAATCTTGGGCTGGGGATATAACTTTGTGGCATAAGCGCCTGTCTGGCAAGCAAAGAAAGAAATCTGTAATTTGAACTCTGTAATTATAAGCTCTCATTTAAAAAAAAAAAAAAGAAAAAGTGGGTTTGAGTCCCTGGGCTGTGACCTTCAGATGTATTTATTGGGTTTTTACCTGCTGTTATACAAGACAGGCAAATGATAAGGGACTCAGAATGTCTAATCACCCTTTCTCTGTCAGGTAAAGCCCTGCCAAGTGGTTTCTCTTAAGGACAGGTGTTTGATACCGAAGGATGAATGCTGCCAGTATATTTAAAAGTGGTTCTCTTCCCTCTCCTTCTACCTGGAGCACAAGTTTTTGGTTTTGTTGTTGTTGTTGTTTCCTGTGATGTGGGAACTTAGTAGGGTTTCTGAAAATAAAACTCATAAAAGGGTAGGAGACTTCTCCTTCTTTTTTTTTTTTTTTTTTTTTGTCTTTTTGAGGCAGGTTCTCACTATGCAGTCCAGGCTGGCCTTGAGCTCACTTTGTAGCCCAGGCTGGTCTCGAACTCACAACGATCCTCCTGCCTCAGACTCCCCAGTGCTGGGATTACAGGCGTGCGCCACCACACCTGGCAGGAGACTCCTTGAAACTGGACCCAGGGGTAGGGGAGATGTTTAACCAGTCGGACTCAGCCTTCCGTAATTTATCAATTACTATTTAAATACTTGTGCCAGTGCTGGCTCCAGCAACTCCTGATTCAGATAATCTGTGGTTCTCTGCATTTGCCTTTCTCTAAAATTTCCTGGGTGACAGTTTGCCCTTTGGCCTCAGTTCTCTGATGGATCTAAGCAAAGCTGCTGGTTTGCAGTTTCCCCAGCTTTCTTGTTGTGAGGATAGGCATGACGGTTTCCAGGCTCTTTGGATCAATGCTGAAACTGAACTCTTCCTATCCTGGACTGCTTCAATAACTGGTTTCTTTCCCTCAAAAGTATTCATTAACTGACTTAGTGATTTTCCAACTGTGTCTATGAGAGATGTAGGCCTGTAATTTTCCTTTATTGTAATGTTCTTTTTAACTTTTAGAATTAGGGTCATGAGGTCTTCCAGGCAGGCGCTGTGCGGCTGAGCCATATCCCCAGCCCTTGAGGTCTTCCAATGAGTTCAGACAACTCTTTTTTTATTCTGAGGCAACATTTTAGTACTTCATGGAAAGTTTTAAATGTTTGGAAGAATAAAAAAAAAAAGTTTGGAATGTAAAGGCCTCACAAGGGACATGCATGGCCTCACAAAGAACACGAAAAATTACTGATTACCCCCGCCTTGTCCTTTCCACCTGCGTCATTCCGCATTCTAGCCACTCCCTGAAACTCCCTGAAATGTATCATTCCTTTCTTGTAAGTTTCCTAGAGTTTCTATAGTTTCTCAGAAGACTGCTTCACAAAGACTTCGCTTGCCAAGCAGGATGTGGTTTTTTGGCTTAAAAGCTGCTCTCACACCTGGTTTGCTGCTGATCTGATCCTACCCTGCGTGGAGGCTCTCGGTCAGTCGTTGGCCAGCTAATAAAGGCGCATTCTAAAATCTCAACTGGCGATCCGTACGTTTTGGTGTTTGTCGGTTGGTACCTTGGTTCAGTTATGAGTCCAGAACATTTAGAGGTCCCACCGAAATGCCCTACAGGGGGCGCTACTGAGCCGGATCACTTTACCCCCAGCAGCCACCTGTCAGGGGGCTTCTCGAGAAGATGTGCCTCGACCCCGACAGACTTCCCTGCCTAGGGTAAAGACTAAATTCTTTCTATTTGACCCGGAGCCGTTTGTCTTCTTACCGGTAAGAGTTTGTTTATTTGTGCCCCCGCCCCCGTTTGGATCTCCTGGACGGCAGTTGTGCCTGTAAGTGCTGGAGAGACTTTGGTTTTGGTTTCGGTTCCTCCTGCCCTTGTCTGTTTTTGTTCTGTTTGTCCCAATGGGTCAGTCTGCTACAGTGTCGCTTACGCCGCTTCAATGTGTTCTGAATCACTTTTCTGACATTTGGGGGCTTCCCGGGATATTCTGCAGGCAGATCCTCTTTTGAGGGGGCCCCAGCCTCCAGAACCCCTAGCCATTTCCTGAATGGCTGGGCGCCCCGCCATCAGGGGGAGGCTAAGACCTGGAGGCCTGGGCCAGGAAGGACAGACAGAGTTCTAAACCTCCAACTGGGTAAGATCTTAATTGGCTTCCAATCTTTCCGGAGGCTGGGCTTGCTTGGGAGAGAGCTCTTGTTGCTAGCTCTTCAGTTTGTTAGGCCCCCAGACCTGGGTGGCAGTTTTGGTTTCTGCCCTCTCTGGGAGCCGGGAGAGGGGCATGAAGCCGCGTGCTGTAGGCGCAGTACACCCTTCACCCTCCCAGCGGGAGCTGAGCGAGGGGCGTGTTAGTCTTTCTCGCAAATGCTGAGAAAAAATTTGGCTTTTTGTTTGTTGCATTTCAAGCCAGTCTCCAATGTGAATTGGCAGAACGAGTCGGAGGAAAACTAAATTATCTTTCCCAGGATTTTGTCCTGTCTGTTTGTCTGTTTGAAACGTTTGTTCTATGTGCTTGCCTACCTTGGTGTGCCCGCGTCCTCAGGTTACAGATGAATCTGCTGCTTGGGTGGGAGGGGCCCTGATCGCCCTCCTCCCGCCTTTTCTACCCCGGGAGTTGTTGACTTGAAGGCTTAAAAAGATCCTGACCCCCACGGAGTCACTGCTACTGTCTCAAACTATTTCTGTTATGGGGACTGCCCCTACAGGCAGCCTTTCCCCCAGCCTATAGCAGACTCAGATGAAGGAGTCTCCTCCTCAGGTTTCATCCCAGCCTTGCCTCTCTGGCAGGCTCCTGTGATGAAGTTGGGAGGAAATCCTCTTCTGCAACTGGAGAACTTCAAACCCCCTCCTTTTAGAGTAAACTCGGGCTTCTATCAGTTTGCTAAAAGTGATGTTTGAGATTCACTGCCCCACCTGGGGTGATTGTCAACAGATGTTAACTTTGATTTCTCAAAAAAAGAAGGATTTCTTAAAGGTAACTGAAAAAAAAAAAAATTAAATGCAGGAAAAATCATCAGGCTTCAAAAAAGGGGCTTCTTTCTGTAGCTCATCATCCCACTGACCCACAAGGTGGCAAAAGTGTCACAAGCTGCAAAAATTAAAAGGTATTACAGAGCTAAACTTGTCCCAGCTGATAGAGATTGCAGAAATTCATGACAGAGAGGACAAAAAATAGAAGTTTAAGCAAGAACACTTGAAAAAAGGTCTGAGTAAGTGACAGTGTATATCTGCATGTGACTAAGCTGAAAGCTGTTAAGGGACATAAAAGTTGCTGGTATTCTGAAGACAGAATAGAAAAGTAAAGTTCTGACTACTTATAATTACAAACTTATAATTCAGTATGGCCAAAACTATATTTGAGTGCACTCTAAGTTTATAAGTAAATTGTCTTGTATATGTGTTTTGTTTGTTTGTCTCTCTGTCAGATCTGTAAACAGCTGTTTTACTTGAGCTCAACAAATTTCTCTTTTTATATTTTTTTTTTATTTTTGAGGTAATTGTAATCTAATTTGACTTATGTGTAATGTCTAATTTGACTTTGCTTCTACCACATTGCCAGCTGATCAAAATTATGTTAAAATTGGTTTTATAAATGTATAACTATTGTTCTATGTATTATGATTTGAGAGTCTCTCATTGTACAAAAACTGACATGTCGGGGGCTGGGGATTTAGCTCAGCGGCAAAAGCGCCTGCCTGGCAAGCGCAAGGTCGTGAGTTCGGTTCCCGGTACCGGAGAAAAACCAAA
>NW_004955573.1:727055-779665 GCF_000276665.1 Chinchilla lanigera
TATTTTGGCCAAAGCCCTCCCAGGTCAAATAGGACTCAGGCCATAAGAGAACCTCTGCTGCCACATCACGCAACTCGTTGAGTCCCTGAGTTTCTGATCAAGGAGATTATGGGACCCCAGAGGAAAATGATTATACAGTGTAATGTGCCTAAGGAGTGTCACCAGGAGAAAACAGTCTCCCAAGCGTTCAAAGAAGGCAACTTGGTCAAGCAATGGCTGTGACTCATCCAGATGGCTGGCACTGACAGAAGTACTAAGAGGCACTGCACATGGTTCCAAGGTAAATCCTGAGGAGACTTAACTGACCTTAATAGGAAAAATTAATATTAATTTAGAGGTCTCACTTTAACTTGGTCTTGAGCAACCAACAGAAAAATATAACTACAAGCTGTTAGATAAATGATAAATAATAATAATAACAAGGTGTTCCAGTTCAATTAATAACATGGGACAAGGGTATGCTTGTATATTGACAGGTCTTCAACTACCATTGTAGATGCCATCCTGAAACATGGTGCCATAACCTGTCACGGATTCTACAATGTACTGATTTTATTAACATGCTTGGACTCATGACCGGAGCCTGGCCCGGTCACATGACACAAGGGAATCAAGGATTTGATTCCTTCCTAAAATCAGTGGGGAATGTAAAGGCCTCACAAGGGACATGCATGGCCTCACAAAGAACACGAAAAATTACTGATTACCCCCCCTCTTGTCCTTTCCACCTGTGTCATTCTGCATTCTGGCCAATCCCTGAAACTCCCTGAACGTATTGTTCCTTTCTTGCAAGTTTCCTAAAGTTTCTATAGTTTCTGGGAAGACTGCTTCACAAAGACTTCGCTTGCCAAGCAGGATGTGGTTTTTTTGGCTTAAAAGCTGCTCTCACACCTGGTTTGCTGCTGATCTGATCCTACCCTGCGTGAAGGCTCTCGGTCAGTCGTTGGCCAGCTAATAAAGGCTCATTCTAAAATCTCAATTGGCGATCCGTGCATTTTGGTGTTTGTCGGTTGGTACCTTGGTTCAGTTCTGAGTCCAGAACATGGAAGGGCCACTGAGGGGCGCCATTTGTGCCTAGTGTTTGGCATAATTTGAATTATGAATCTCATTTATTTTTTAAAAATTAGGACTATTTGGATTTTTCTTTCTCCTTGTATTCACTTAGATAAGACATTTTAGAAGCATTTGTTCATTGCGCCTACATTTTCAAATCGTTATGCATAACATCATCTTATTATGTTTCAGATCTATAAGATACGGCATGATGTACCTCTTTTTAATACTTAGTATTGGTTATGTTTGACTAACCTCATCTAAAGTTTCACCATTTGATTAGTATTTATAAAACACCAACATTTTGCTTGCTCAATTCTCATTATTTGGTGTTTGGTTTGCTTTATTATTTTTGCTCTTTTCTGTATTATATCATTCATTTTACTTTATTTGCATTTATTTTGTTTTTCTTCTTCTGTGGTTTCGTCCCAGTAGCTGTGATTGCAATGTTGATGGTTCCTTACTGTGGAAAAAAACCAAGCAGATTGCTGGGTGTGGTGGTGCACGCCTGTAATCCCAGCACTCGGGAGGCTGAGGCAGGAGGATCATTGCAAGTTCGAGACCAGCCTGGGCTACAAAGTGAGCTCAAGGCCAGCCTGAACTGCATAGTGAGACCCTGTCTCAAAAAGACCACCCCCCCAAAAAAAAACCCAAACAACAACACGCAGATTAAAGAACCAGGGAAAAATACAAAACCCCCTAAAATGAAACTTTTTGGTAAAATCCTGGTAAAGGTAATTACAACCTTTTCTGCACCCCATCTTCTGACCTAAGGAAACATTCTGGGGCCTTTTTCCCCTCATGCTAACATGTATTGTATAACTGAGCTACAACCCCATGCTAATGGATTGTTCTTTCTTTGTCTTTCTCCCTTCCTTCCTTCCTTCCTTCCTTCCTTCCTTCCTTCCTTTCTTTCTTTTGCTCAGGTTAGCATCAAACTCCTGTACTCAAGCAACCCTCCTGCCTCAGTCTCCTTAGTACCTGAGACTACAAGTTCATCTCACAATCCCTAGCCCATATTCTGCTTCTTGGATCCATGAAATGGTCATAATTATTTGGCCTCTGGGTGCTGATTTATCCTCTCCCTATTCAAAAGTGTTTTTCTAGTTCAAACTTTCTAGAGCCATTTTCAATTTCAGATCTAGAACATTTCCTTCATAACTGACTTTCAAATCAGTGGCATTTGACACACCCCTGATGCCTAGTGGCTGATATGGCCCTTTCAGGACTAGATTTTTATCATCTGTGGGGCAATCTGTGGTGGCATCCACAGGTGAGTGGTCTAACTCCGCTCCACTGCATTGTTAGGTTGATCACCCTCCCTTGCATATTCACAGGGCATCAGCATCATATGTATAAAACACATTCAGTGGGTAGTAATCCACAAAGAAGCAACAAGTTAGGAGATGAGCTCTCATTAATAATATGACGGGTCACACAAATGCGGAGGGATTGGAAGAGAAGAAGATGACCAAGAAGGGAAGGAAGCAGGGAGCCTGGAAGAGGTACTAGAAGGAGAGATGTAGAAGCAAACTCTTGAGGGGCTGGGGAGCCACAGAGGGTTCTAGAAGCCTTCCTACACCTCACAGTCCTTAAAGAGATAGAGCTGGGAAGAGAACCTAGTGTCCAAGAGGACACAATGACTCTGCCATTTCTTCCACACCCTTCCTTTGCTCAAGCCCTTGCTGCTTGCCATGCAGTGGAAGAACACAGTTTGAAACCAACACCATGTCCTATGGGAAGCAAAGCTGCCACTTTTGGGGAGGATGACGATGTCAAAGGCCGCAGTTCAAGACACAGGAATCCTTAGGTGGCCAGAAGCTTGCAGGATCAACTATCAGGATCTCTAACAGGGTGTGGCAGGGGCTGGATGTTCTTTATCCAGTCAAAGTCTGGATCATCCTGCTGAGTATCGCTCTGAATTATTTTAATCACGCCACCGGAGATTCAGACACCACCATTATTGATACATAAATGCTATGTTGATGATTTATTGTTGATCCTTGGCTTTAAAAAATTCTCTCCCTAGGATCTGACCACACTCCAGATGTCTAATAAACAACTCCAGGCTTCCAAAAACTCATCCGTCACACAGGTCAAGTGGCACAAGATTGTGGTTTTGGGGTTATTCACTGCAATTTGGGTGAGTATTCTTCTTCCTACTTATCTCTATCTACCGAGGGAGCTAGTTACTTTCATCTGGGAAATTCTTTCTTTTCCTGCTTATAATCCAGAAGCAGAAGTGTTATGATGGCATAAACCCTTAGAGAATGAACAAAAAGAACCTTGGGACCGTAATGTTAAGTGAAGTAAATAAGACACACAGTTTAAATATCACATGGTTTCTCTTATATGAGAAACCTAATATTTAAAAAGTGCAAAATAAAGGAGAAATGATAGAAAAAGAGAGAGAAAAAGTTACCATAACCCAGCATGGCTGTCTTTGTTACTTTTCTCATCACTGAGATGCAATACCCAACACCCTCAAGTTAAAGGAGGAGAGGTTTATTTCAGCCCACAGTTTGTAGAGGTTTCACTCCATCGTCAGCTGGTTCCCAGGCAGCGCAGCATGGCAGAGGAGAAACAGTTCATGGCATGGCAGGCAAAAGGCAGCAAAGCAGAAAAGTAGCAAAGCAGCAGCAGCAAGCCTCCCTTTCCCTTTTATCCCATCTAGGTTACAAGCCTATTTGATGGTGCCACCCACACCCAGGGTGGGCCTTCCCATTATCCACACCCAGAACTATACTAAACCAGTCAGTGGACTCATCTAGCAGCAGACCCCCTTACACTTGAGACCCAGCCATCTCCAGAAAACCCCACCTACAAGCACTGAGGCTTTAGCAGGGCGTGGTGGGGGAGGACATCTAGATACAAGCCATAACAATAGCCAATGTATCTAAACATGTACCTTGATTTAGTATAACTGTCTCACGTGTTTTATATGTTTTTTGGCCTGTTCATGTGGGTCTTAATCTGTGTTTATAGTAACTAACTCTATAAAAACTTATAAAATAAATAAGTTGTTCCAATGAATCTGATGCTGGCAAAAAAAATTGTTTTAAATAAAATGGAGACAGAGCCGGCCATAGTGGATTACAGAGCCTATAATCCCAGCACTTGGGAGGCTAAGGCAGGAGGATTGTTGCAAGTTTGACACCAGCCTGGGCTACAAAGTGAGTTTAAGGCCAGCCTGAACTGCATAGTGAGACCCTGTCTCAAAAAAAGACAAATAAATAAATAAATAAATAAATAAAATGGAGGAGAGGAAGAGGGAAAAACAACTGAGATGTGTTGTGTACATGTACCAATTCTCCACAATGAATGTAGTCATTACATACTGCAAACATTTACTAATAAAAATAAAAAAAGAAAGAATGAGCAAACCAGGTGTGGTGGCACATGTCTGTAACCCCAGCACTCTAGAGGCTGAGGCAGGAGAATCACAGGTTTGAACCCAGCCTGGGCAACTTAGCAATATAGCAGACCTTGTCTCAAAATAAAAAATAAAAAAGGGTTGGGCTGTCACTTAGTGGAAAGGCTCTGAGTTCAATCCCCAGTACAAGGAAGGAAGGAAGGAAAGAAGGAAGGAAGGAAGGAAGGAGGAAGGAAGGAAGGAAGGAAGGAAGGAAGGAAGACGCAAGTGAACAGGTTGAGCAGATCATATCAGGTAGGGGCAGTAGGTAAGGGAGACCAAAGCAGAAGCCCAAAGGATTTTGTTAGAGAAGATGGAAATCCAAGCTGTCTGTGCTCTCTCTCTCTCTCTCCAGGTTGTTCCCTTCCAGTTTAAAAGGGAGAAAGCCTCCGCCACCTATACCTTGTCTCTAAGGATACCTGGTGTCCCCACCCAGGCATATATGTAGAAATTTTCTTTTCTCCTTGATTCTGCTGAAGAAAAGTTGTAATTTTTCAGAAAGGAGCTCTACTGGAAATAAATAGGACAAAAAGGCAAAGTCAAAGATAGAAGCCTATGTGTTGACAAAGGACAAATCACCATGTTAAATAACAACTGGCCTCAACCTGAGTTGCATTAATAGCATCTTTTCTGGGTATTAGTTCAAACTTTCCAAAGTTTAGATAAGCTAAAGCCATTGCTGTGACTTGTTCTGGTGAGACTTAGAGACTTTTCTTTCTGGCCTGGGGGTATAGCTCAGTGGCAGAGCCTGCCTGGCAAGCACCTGGCAAGCGCAAGGTCCTGAGTTTGATTCCTGGTACCAAACAACAACAACAACAACAAAAAAAAAAAAAAAACAAACCAAACAACAACAACAGAAAGAATCTTTTTCTTATTTATTTCTTTTCCCCCCTTTATTTATACTTATTGTAGTGAAATATAAGTAACATAAAATGTAGCATCTAAACCATTTAATGTGTACATTTCACTGACATTAAATCCGTTTATAACTCTGCGAAGTCATCCCCACCTTCTGTCTCCTTAACTCTTTTCATCTTACAAAACTGAAACTGTACCTGTTAACAGCAATTCCCCATCCCCTCCTCCGCCCAGGCCCTGGCAACCAACATTCTACTTTACATCTCTGATTTTGAATACTCTACTGATCTCGTGTAAGTGAGGTCATTCAGCATTTCTTCTGGGAGGGCTGGCTTATTTCACTTAGTGTCAGACCCATGTTGTAGCATGTGTCCAAATTTTCTTCCATTTTTGGGCGGAGTAAGAGTCCATTCTATGGATATACCACATTTTGCTTATCCATTGACTTGTTGCTGGATACTTGGCTTGCTTTTACAGTTTAGCTATTGTGAATAACGCTATGGACATGGATGTACCCGTATCTTTTTGAGACCCTGCTTTCCACTTTGGGGGGGTCTATACCCAAGTAGAATTACTTCATCATATGGTAATTTTATTTTTAACTTTTAAAATATTTTCCACTGTGGATGTACTACTTTATATTCCTATCAATGGTGTGCAGTTGTTCCAATTTCTGCAAATCCTTGTCAGTATTTTTTATTTTCTGGTAATTATAAATAATACCATCCTTCTTAAAGACTGTAAGGTAGTATCTTGTGGTTTTGATTTACATTTTTCTTTTTGTTTTGTTTTGCTTTTTGAGACAAGGTCTCACTATGTAGTTCAAGCTGACCTTGAACTCACTATATAGCCCAGACTGCCTCAAACTCACAGTGCTTTCCTGCCTCAGCCTCCTGGTGCTGGGATTATAGGTGTACACTCCCATGCCTTGCTGATTTGCATGTTTCTAATGATTGGTGTTGAGTATCATTTCATGTGGTTCTTGGCTACTAGTATATCTCTTGTAGAAATGTCTGTTCAAGCCTTTTGCCCATTTTTGAATCAGGGTTTTTGTTGTTTGTTCTCTGTATACTGTGGCTATCAATACCGTATCAAATACATGATTTGCAAATTCTGTCTCCTAATCTGTAGATTGCCTTTGACTATTTACTTTGTGATAATGTATTCTGTGCACAAAATTTAACTTTTATGAAGACTTGTCTTTTTTTTCTTTTGTTGCCTGTGTTTTTGGCATCATATCCAATATCACTGCCTAATGCAAAGCTGTGAAGCTTTTGGCTTAAGGTTTCTTCTAAGAGTATTATAGGAAAGACTACCCTGCTTCCTCTCTGTCCATCTATCCTCCTCTTCACTTTCTCTTCCTCCTTCTCCTTCTCTCCCTCTTCTCCTCTCTCCCTCCTCCTTCCAAGATTCCACAACCATTTCTTTTTTAAGATAGAGTCTCACTATGTAGTTCAGGCCAGCTTTGAACTCACTCTATAGTCCAGGGTGTCCTCGAATTCACGGTGATCCTCCTGCCTCAGCCTCCCAAATGCTGGGATTCCAGGCATGTGCCACCACGCCCAGCTCCCATAACCTTTTTTAATTTGTACTTTGCCTTCATGACTGAACTCAGGCATCTTCAATCACTTTCCCCTCTACAAACTCTTCACTTCCAACTCGGGCCGTGGCTCCTTACCTACCTTACACTTACTACATTTCTCAGTGACTTTGGCCAGCTAAGGGGCAGAGGTTGTCCTTTTCTTTTAGCACCAGCCCTCACAAAGTACTCATTCTTTATTGAGGAAGAGATTGAGCATTTCTGATTGGTTTCAAGGTAGAGAGAAATCTATAAATCCTTAAAATATTTCAGTCACAAACTATATCAGTAACTTGTAGGAGGGTGACACAGAGAATTCCAGCCTCCAGGGTCTTAACTAAGTGCATCTGAGATGGATGTGAACGGCCAGAGTGAAGGAAGTACCTCCTAACTCTCCTCCTTTGCACCAGATCTTCCTCTCTCTATGCTTATCAAGTCTTTCTGCCTGCTCTTCTTGATTTTATCTGGGACTCATGCGGAGAAACACCGGCGTATTCCCCGTGCCTTGGTCCAGATGATACCCGGAAGTATCAAACCGTCAGGACTATGTTATGTAATGTCCGTGCTACAAGGAAAAGCTTGATTAAGGGAAGGGTCAAGATCCTTGATATGTGGGTGCAGTCAGGGAGAAAGTTACACAGGGAGATAAATACGACACACCCTAAAACTGAACTTTCTTCCCGGGGACAAACTGCTGAGCGTTTGTTTCGTGAGTTGGAGCCATGTGAATACGCTTCCCAGGAGGCGAGGCTGACTTAAGCTTTTGCTTACCTGAAGCTTGGAGATTTGCTGGGCGCTGGGGAGAGCGGGAGTCAGAGCCCGCTCCATTCCAGACTCTCCCTTGTATCTGTGCTTTTATGTAGCTTTTCTTCCCTTCAGGGTCGTCCGTCTTCTCTTGCAACTCTCCTATGTGCGGGCAAACCTGGGACCCCCAGGTGCTTAATTCCACTGACTGCTCCCGGAGGGCCCCTGGCTCTTTCTGTGTGTACCCAAACCCCTCCTTCTAAATCTAGGATGAGGTGGTGGGAAAATAGGGAGGGGAAAGGGATTTCCTCTGGTTTTAGCGTCCAGGGAGAGTATCATAAATGTCTGGGCAAGGCAGCGGCTGGGGGATTGGAGTCGCTCCTAGGCTGCCCTCTGGCGGTAGCGGGGATGTGTGCAGGTGGTGAGGCAAAAGCCAGTGAGGGCAGAAGTTCGTTCTGTGGGATAAAATGGGACGGGTCTGCAGACACGTACGCATCTGCTGAGACTCCAGACTGGGCCAGAGGCAGCATAAGGCAGACATGACCCCCGGGCAAAGGACAGCTAAGCTTGGTGTACTGAAATCTCTGTCCCAGAAGGAAAATGAAGTGACACACACCACAGACAAGTTCCTCTTTCTCTACATACAGGTGTTGTACTACACGGTTTCTTGGCCTGACAGCACCATCCCTCGGCCCCCAGGACCCCGTCCTGCGCACAAATCCCCCATCTTTCTCTCCAGGGCACTTGCCAATCTGACTCATCTTCTGTACTGGCCTCTGACTCCAGGACACAGAGGGGACATTTTGGCCTCCACCAGCCCCCAGACCTCCACCTACCACCTGAGGAGTCCTGCCCGGGCCAGCTACACCCTGGGAAGCTACCTGGAGGCCATCCTTGTGGCCCGGGACCATGGGGGCAGACCCAAGACCCACGGTGGAGATCTGTTTCGAGCACAGCTGCTGGGTCCTTATCTGAGTGCAGGGGTCCCTGGGGATGTCCAGGACCTGGAGAATGGCACCTACCTCTTGTCCTTCCCCCTGCTTTGGGCTGGCAGGGCCCAGGTGCAAGTGCGGCTGATCCACTCCAGCGAGGCAGTTGGGGTTCTGCGGAGAATCTGGAGAGAAGAAGGGGCCACAGTCGATTTCACAGGCTACTTCCGGGGACCCACGGGATATGAAGAAAATATGACTTGCAATGTGAACCCCTTGTTGTTTGGGGAGGAAGAAGCTATCTGTTACTACAAGGATGAAGATTCTGGTGAGCTCTGGTTCTGTGCCCAGCCCTTAACCCTGCCTTGTGACTCACTGGTAGGACATTCAGCTGGACGTTACTGGAATGTGACCACACCACATGAAGATGCCCTGTTGGCATGGTAAGAAACCCACAATCTACAGAAGTGTCTTGGTTATTTATTTAATTTTTCATTGCAGTGCTAGGGATTGAATCCAAGACCTTCACACTGAACTATGACCCCAACGCTTCAAACAAAAAAGTCTTATTTTGAGATAGGGTCTTGCTAAGTTGCTAGGTTGCCTGGGCTGGGCTGGAACTTGCAATCCTCCTGCCTCAGCCTCCCAGAGTGCTGGAATTACAGACATGCTCCACCATGCCCAGTAGCTTTTCATTTAAATTCCAGCAGGTGGAGTCTTACAGATTAGAGGGGCTCATGTGCCACAAAGACACACAAAAGGCCTTTTATAAACCATAGAGTTACCTCTGTTACATAGGATGGGCTGGGCGCTCTCAGAACCCAGCAAAGATTATCATTCAAACCATGGTGCACTGAGCAACATCGCTCAGGCCCCAGGGAAATACTACTCCACACTTTCCCCTTGTGTCCTAAAATCAGAAATCCTGACACTTGTGTGGTATAACTCTACAGATGCATAGACATCCTTTTATATTGTGACAGTGATTGGAGTGGGAGAAGCTTTTAGGCAAGAAAAAGGGTGAGTTAATTAACTTGTCAATCTTTACTCTCAGATTCTTAAATAAAGAAGACTCACTTCCTTGGAAATAGAAAGAAAGAAACCTGGTATCATCAGAGACACCCAACCCAACCCCTGACTCCTGGTCTCTGTGATTTTTTTTTTTTTGGCAGGGGGGTCTTTTCTGAGACACGGTTTCACTAAGCAGTTCAGGCTGCCCTTGAACTTCTGAAAATCCTCCTGCCTCAGCCTTCCGAGTGCTGGGATTACAGGTGTGCACCACCACACCTGGCTTCTGTGATTATTCTGACGATGCTCATCAATAATCTCTTCATCTCTATTAAACGCTTTCTGAGCACCGATGTCAGGTGTTATGGTTTGATCTGAAATGGACCCAGAAGTCGTGTGTGTGTGTGTGTGTGTGTGTGTGTGTGTGTATGGTGATTGGATCATGGGAGTGGTGCACTCATCAATGGATTCATCCGGTGAGTGCAGCAGCTGATAGGGACCTGGGTGGGGTGGTTCGCTGGGAGCTGGAAAGGAGTGTGCTCATCCTAGATCCTCCCGTCTCTCCCTCTCTCTGCTTCCTGGCTGCCATGGGATGAGCACCTTTTCCTCTGCTATGTCCCTCTGACATCCCTTTTCTGCCCTGACCCAGGCCTGAAACCGTGAGCTCAAGTAAGCCTCTCCTTTAAGTTGTGGGTGTTGGGCATCGTGTCTCAGTGATGAGGAAGTGGCTGAGACCCCGGGTCCCGCGCTAAGTGCTAGCTGTACGCAGTAGCCTCCCTGCCTTCCTCAAGCTTTCGTGGCGGCCCGCGGCTTTTAAAAACATGGTCAACAGAACAGAGTGGCGAGCAGCGGGCTTTGGTAGCATTTAGCTCTTAGCTTTGCCTTTGAGCCCCTCCCTGCGCTGTTCCGGGCACTGACCGCGGTGCTGGAGGCCCGGAGGCTGGGAGAAGGCAGGGAGGTGGCCCGGTTCCAGTTCCCAGTTCCGCAGCAGCTGATAGGCAGTAAACAGATAACCGCACCATGTGGTGAATGTGCGCTGCACGTGAGTTTGTGATCTCAAAGGCAACTGTTTTCTTTACAACCGTAATCCAATTCTGAAGACTTCTGCGGCAAAATGAGTGGCAAGGGGAACCAGTGCCGATGGCCCTGCCAAGGAACCCACCTTGACCATCAGGAGTCTTCCTTAGCCCTCTGTCCACACTGGTCACCTCGAAGTACGGTCACCTGTCCACTGTCCAAGCCTGTGTGGTTGGGGCGGCCTCTGAGTGGAGGGGCACCTCGCTGTGGGCCTGCTAAGCTTCCATATGAAAAGAGGAAGTGCTGATAAACAATAAGCATAACATTGAGTAAATTATATGGAATATTAAGAGATGTGTGACGTAGAAAACTTAAAAATATAAAGGAGGAGCCAGGTGTGCTGGTACACATCTATAATCCCAGCACTCTGAGAGGCTGAGGCAGAAGGACTGAAAGTTCAAGTCCAACATGGGCAACAGTGAGACACTATCTGAAAAAAAAATTTAAATGTGCTGGGCATATAGCTTAGTGCAAATGCCCTGGGAGATCATATGTATATATGTATGATCTTATGTATGTATGAACTTACGTATGATCTTATGTACGTATGAACTTACGTATATATGACCTTATGTATGTACAGTCTTATGTATGTATGAACTTATGTATATGTGATCTTATGTATGCATGGCCTTATGCATGTATGACCTTATGCATGTATGATCTTATGCATGTATGATCTTATGTATGTATGACCTTATGTATGCATGATCTTATGTATGACCTTATGTATGCATGACCTTATGTATGTATGACCTTATGTGTGAATGATCTTATGTATGACCTTATGTATGTATGATCATATATATATATGGGAAAGAAAGAAAGGGAGAGAGACTTTGACTCTGGGTGTGAAGGTGCATCCCAACATTGAGAGGCTGAGGCAGGAGGATTGCAAGTTCCAACTCAACCTGAGCAAATCGGTGACTTGTGAGACTGTGTCTCAAAATTTTGAAAACAATTTTAAAGGACTGAAAACGTAACTTATTGCAAAGGCCCTGGGTTCAATCTCCAGTACTGGGACAAAAAATGGAGGAAAAATTAAGAATGGGTGTGATAGGGGCAGTTTAAGGAGCAAGCAGGGAGACTGAGAGGTTGGAGGTTCTCCAGAGACTAGGCAAGACATGACGTGCCTTAGACTCAAGTTGCAGTAGTAGAGGTACATTTACAGTGGTCCATTTCTGGATATATTCTAAAGGTAGAGACCACTGAATTACCTGAGAGACAACATGTAGAATGTGCCAAAGAGAGAGAAGGAAGAAGAGAGAAGAAGAGGAAGGAAGGGAGGAAGGGAGGGAAGAGAACAAGAGAGACAGACACTGAGACAGGGGGAGAGAGGGAGACAGAGAGATGCAGAACTTAGGGATGGTTGCATCTGTGGGAGTGGCCATCGGCTACAATGGGGTGAACTATAGGTAGGGAGGTGGGGGTGGTGACCAGGGGTCTAGGTGATCACGTGTATTAGTTGTTGTGCAGAGATGCTGAGCAGACATTTAGATACAAAAATCTGGAATTAGGCAGAGAAGGCTGGACTAGGGAGATAAATGAGCATGATAAAGTCAGGAGGCTAAGTGAAACTACCAGAGGAACCAATGTAATTTTAAAAGAGGAGAAAAGACTGAACCTGTGTGCTCTGAATAAAGAGGAAGAATTATTTAAAAAAAAAAAAAAAGGCAAAAAAAAGCAATGAGGAGAGGGAGGGAACTCACCACCTGGAGGGGCCTTAGTGGGACTGAGAGTTAAAGCTTCTCACAAAAGGCTCCAGGCATCTTTTTTGTATTGTGTGTATGGGTTGCTGCTGTTCTCTGTTTTTGAGGGTCTCACTACGTAGTTCAAGCTGGCCTTGAACTCACTTTGTAGCCCAGGCTGGCCTCAAACTCCCAATGATTCTCCTGAGTGCTGGGATTACAGGTGTGCGCCACCATGCCTGGCTGTTTTTCTGTTCTATATTTTATACTGCTTTGAAATTATGGGGCCTTGTAGACCTGGGAGGAACCGCCTCCCCCAAGGCTAACTCCTAGCTAACTCCTAGAAGCAGCAAACAACTTGCGTTGGAGCATGCCTTTGTCACGCCACTCAATTCTGAGTCCGTACCACCCACCACCCGCTTGTATCAGGTTCTTACAGCCCTGCACGGCACCTCTCTGCCTTAAATCCCCTCAGGATTTATAGCCCAGAGCCCACTAAAATTATTCCGACTAGCCAGTTTTAGACGTTCTCAGCTGCTAACCCTGTCTCTTCCCTGAGAAGACTGTAACAAAGACTTTGCCCATGTTTTTTTTTTTTTGTAGCAGGAATTGAACTCAGGACCTTGCGCTTGCCAGGAAGGCGCTGTGCCGATGAGCTATCTCCTCAGCCCTGCCCACACTTTTTCCTCTGCTTTTTCCCCAGTGCTTCCCTCTGTTTCCTTGTTGGGCACACAGAGCCCCTTCCTCACAGGAACTGTGAGTCACGAACTGTCTTTTCAATGAGAATTATCTTGTTCTGTGGGCTTCACCCTACCTACATAAAACCTACGTCCTTGCTATGCAGTTCAGGCTGGCCTCGAACTCACTCTGTAGCCCAGGCTGGCTTCAAATTCACAACAATCCTCCTGCCTCAGCCTCCTGAGTGCTGGGATTATAGGAGTGCGACACCACATGTGGCTTCCTGGAGATGTTTTTAAATAATCCTGCTTTCTGCACTCATGATTCCCTGAGACAAGGAAATAAATGCTTGAACAGTATCTTCCCAACCCGTCTCCTGCTCGCAAGTCCTGTCTTGAAGGTTCCTGATGCTAGAAAGAAGACTTTGAGTTTAAAACTTTTCTCCTAAGAACCCCTGTTTTGCCTTAGTCTGAGAGTTCTTCCGCTCACACACCGCCAGTTTCACCGATTGGTTTCTCTTTAGGAATCTGACAGATAAGGTCCTCCCTCAGAGTATTGGCCCAGTCCTAGTATCCAAGAAAAGGAACAGAAAGCTGGGTAAGTGGCCCTGGGGCTTGAAGAATGTGCAGCATTCACTGCATGACTGAAACAACCTCTTCTGCATCCAGTGATTGCTCTGTTGCAGTTTCGTCTCCTGAACAACCCTGCTACCCTGGGATCCCAGCCCCAAAGCCCTCTGGCTTCTACTATGGACAAGTGTGGCGCTCCCTGGCCTGCTCCAGCCGCTCCTTCCCCACGGCTGACAGCATCCTGAGCTGCCTGGCTGGCCACATCGTCCACATGATGGGGGACTCCACACTTCGGCAGTGGTGGGAGTATCTGCGTGACACCGCGCCCTGTGAGTACTGGGAGTATTCTACTCCCCTGCTAGAACAACTAAGAGAACAAGAGGAGAACTAGGGCTGAAAGAAGGGAGAAGAGAGAAAATGGTATCAGTGGGGCAGAATGTGGGTTAGATCTCATGACAGTGACATGATTCTGGGCAAGGGCTGGGAAACAAGGTGCTCAGAGTATGCAGATCTCAGCCATAAAGGATACGATTGGGGGTTCGTAATTATGAGAGAGCAGCTGCGTATGCAACTGTGACTGGAACTGAGGATTTGTTGGGGGGAAACTGAAGGGTTAGAGTTGGAAGGTAAGGGAAAATCTAGAGAATCAAGATTTAGGGTTGGAGCCAGGGATATAGCTCAGTGGTGCCTGCCTGGCAAGTGCAAGATTGTGAGTTCAATTCCCTATACAAAAAAAAAAAAAAAAAAAAAAGGGTTTAGGAGTTGAATTTTAAGGCAGCATTTCTTTCTTTCTTTCTTTCTTTCTTTCTTTCTTTCTTTCTTTCTTTTGTATTTTTGAGACAGGATCTCACTGTGCAGTTCAGGCTGGCCTTGGCTCACTTTGTAGCCCAAGCTGGTCTCAAACATGCAACAATCCTCCTGATTCAGCCTCCCAAGTGCTGGGATTACAGGTGTGTGCCACCATGCGTGGCTCAAGGCACCATTTTTATATTGTTGGGCAGACTGGAGAGAGAAAGAAAGAGAGAGACAGGGAGGGAGGGAGGGGGAGAGGGAGAAGGAGAGAAAGAGAGAAAGAGAGAAAGAGAGAAAGAGAGAAAGAGAGAAAGAAAGAAAGAAAGAAAGAAAGAAAGAAAGAAAAAAAGAAAAAAGAAAAAAAGAAAAAAGAAAAAAAGAAAGAAAGAACCGACTAAGGCCCAGTTATAAGACGGTGGTAAAGTGAGGCTCAGTTAGTAAAGAAATTGTGTCCACAGTAAAGGAAGATGCTAGAGGAACCCATGGTGATGCTGACTGATTGGGCCTAGAATGAATGGAGGTGAATGAATGACTCCAGACAACCACCGAGTAGATTCCAAACGGTGTCACTGGGGCTGGGTACTCGAACTGGGGCAAGGGCAAAGGAGTGCAAGAAGACAGTATATCTACTTCACACTCCTTCACACTGAGTGCAAGAGGCGGGAGGGGGCTTCTAAGGGAACATGTGGACGAGGTATTTGAAGACATGAGACTGAAGTCAAAATGAGACGTTGAGCTTCAGAGTTTTGATGTTTATGCCTTTGGGGACAAAAGATAAAGTGGTGAGAGTGTCCTACAAACTGAGCTCAGCTTATAGCTCTCACACACCAGGGTTTAGGGCAAAGCCCAAATTATGACATAGCATGGATTAAAGGGTAGGTCTTATTGGGAAGACAGCTAACATGAGAGTTGATGAGAAAGAACCTGAGCACCCAACTCCAACTGTCATCATCCCACAGAAAGAGTAGTATGTGGGACCCACAGGGTAAATCTGTGTTCTTCTAGAAGGGAAACTTCTTGCCTCCAGCACCACATTTATTGCCTCTCCCCTTTTCTGAGACAGCATCTCGATATACAGTTCAGACTGGCCTTGAACTCATTTTGTAGCCCAGGCTGGCCTTGAACACCTCTTGCCTCAGCCTCCCGAGTGCCACCACAGCTGGCTTGTCCCTTCTTACCTACAAGTGTAAAAATAGCCTTTTGGGGGGGTTTCCCAGTGCAAAACAGTCTGGAGGCGGGCTTCTGTTTGTTTACAGGAGTCGTCTGAAACCAGCTGCCCCACCTTGGGGTCACTGAGATGTTGTCTACCTTCTTTTCCAAGGACTGAAGCCTCCAGCCTCTCAGCAGTGTTATCTTGGTTGCAGCTCCTCCTCCTAGTTGAAAGAGGAGACCCAGCTATTTCAATACTGAGGCAGTGCCAAGTAAAATGGTAGAGCCAGGTGTGCTGGCTCATGCCTGTAATTGCAGCACTTGGGAGGCTGAGGCAGGAGGATTGCTGTGAGTTCAAGATCAGCCTGACCTACATAGTGAGTTCAAGCCCAGTCTGAACTACATAGCAAGGCCCTGTCTCAAAAACAAACAGTGAAAAAACCAAGTAACCTGGTAGAATCACTTTGGAACAATTCTGCTCATGGACTCGATTCATTTCCCAAGCAAGAGATGTTTCTAAAGATGGACAGAAGCCCAGGACAGAAGGCTGGCAAAACCAGAGCCTTTCTGCATGATATGGAGCCTTGCTGTGAATCAAAAACATTCCCCTTGGGGCCAACATGGCCTTACAACATGGAAGGGTGTGCATGCAGGAACTCCGTGCAAAGAGGGGGGCCTCATCTAGTGTGTGAGTGGACAGGCTGGATCTCAGATGCCACTAGTGTCCTAGCCTGGCCACCATGGCATAAGGACATAAACTTGATGATGAGTTTCTAGCTTGGAGTAACTCTTCATCCAGGGGGTGACTCAAGGAAGCCAATGAGTGAATCCAAGTTGGAGAACTCAGTCAGGAGGCTGCAAAGAGTGATGACTATGAAGAGAGAGCATTTCCATAGGAAAATCAATGAGACAGAATGCTAGAGGCTGGGAGGCTGAGGACCAAGAACATTCCCAATGGGGAGCTAGGAGGTCACTGGCAATGTCATAGATTATGGAGAGCAAGATCAGCTGGCAACAGGGTGCTCCTATGCTAAGAAAGAGATGCTAGAGCGTTTATATTTTTAAATGAGGAAATATAGCCCGATATTAACTCCTGATCCCCACTCTCATGCTCCCCACAGCCCTGAAGCCGGTGGATCTACATACCATACATCACTCAGGGCCCCTGATGGCCGTGGACACGACTCGGGGCATAGTGCTGCACTGGCGGGCCCACAGCTGGCCCCTGCGCTCTCTCCGCACACCAGTGGCCTCCCTGCACTCAGTGGTCAGGGAGCTGGCGGGCCTGGCCGGGGGGCGCCACACCGTGGTCGTGCTGGGCTTGGGAGCCCACTTCACCACCTTCCCTCCGTCCATCTTTGTGCGACGCCTGGCAGGGATCCGGGCAGCTGTGATGGCCCTGCTGGCCCGGGAACCCAGTACTCTCGTGGTCATCAAATTGGCCAATACTGGCTACAAGTCTGTGTACGGCAGCGACTGGTTTACCCTGCAGGTGAACCGGCTCCTTCGAGCTGCCTTTTCTGGTGTCCGTGTAGCCTTTGTAGATGCCTGGGAAATGACCTCCAGCCTGCCCCTGCCGGACAACATCCACCCAGTGAAGCTCATTGTGCGCAATGAGGTGGACCTGCTCCTCTCCTTCATCTGTCCCACCTGAGTGCTCCTGAGGGTCCTGAGGCTGGGTTGGCAATGGGCCTAAGGCCTGGGCCAGAATTGTGAAGAGAATTATACTCATAATAAACTTTCTGGGATAAGGACAGGTGCCATCCACTTCTCTCACTGGAAGGCTACAATCTTCCTCACTAGTCCCGCTGATTTTCTTCCTGCCTCACACCAATCCCTTTCCCACTCAGAACCAAAGTGATGAAAAACAAATGAGACCATGGTATTATACCTTGCTTGAAAGCCAGTGGCTCCCATCTTAATAGAAACCCCAACTTCTTACCATGGTCCCCAAGATCCTGCATGATGGTCCTGCCTAACTCTATTTTTTTTTCTTTGTAATAGTGCCTGTGCATTCAGGATTTTGTTAATAAAGTCTTTGCTTACACCAATGCCTTCAAGAGTTTTACCTATTCTATCTTCCAGGAGATTTAATATTTCTATCCCAATATTTATTTATTTATTTATTTTAAAGAGTAAAACAAGGATAACATAATAATAGGGGGGACTTAGCATATTACAGACAAAATGGTAGGAAATTATCAATGGTTATCGTTTTACATATTATTATCTACAAAATAGTTTCTCAGGAAAACAAATAGACAAATAATAGTGCGTTAGAGACAAAAGAGGTAGGAGATTATCAAGAGTTGTTGTACTACACTTTGGTATCTTCAAAGTGGCTTCTAAAGAAAATAAATAGAGCTATACATGAGTGACCTATTGAAAAATCATTAACTATTCTCAATGGTTGTTGTAGGAAACATAATAATAAACATACATCCATTTATGAAATAGGATAGGAACATTACAAACTTTACACAGTTATGGATAGATTAGTAGGAAAATATCAATGGCTGCTGTAATACATGGTGGTATCTTCAAAGTGGTTTCTCGGTCCTGCCTAACTCTAAATCCTCATTTCTCACTACTCTTCTGTGACCCTTTGTATTGTAGTTCAATCATGAGTCTTCTTGCTGGTTAATCCGGTCAAGCTGTCCCGCCACAGGGGCTTATATCTGCCGTCCTTGTGCTTGGAGTGCCTGTCTTCCAGATTCTCATATGACCAGCTTTCTTCCTTTTCAATTTCTTAATCAAACACCTTCTCACAGAGGCTTTTCCTGTCCACCCAAATTTAAAGAGCTCTCTATCTCCTCCTCACTCTGCCCGCATCACTAACTACAACCTATAATTATTCATAGCTACTATTTATTATTATTGCTTACTTGTCTGTCTCTGTAGAATGTGACCTCTATGAGGGACAGGAAGTTTGTCTAGCTTACTTACTGTTGTATCCCATAACCTACAGTACTGCGGGAGACACTGCAGGTATTAAATAAATATTCACTGAATGAACAAAAAGTGACTAAGGGGAGGTCACTGCTGTAACCCGTACCTTCTCTCAGCAACTCGAACCCTGTGAGAAATAGGCAATTGGTTTGTGACTGATTACCATATTTGCATGATTATCACTATTCATGTTTTAATTTATATTTAGGCAGTTTCTATTTTTATTTTGGAAGACCTTCACAAGAACTTTTTTTTCATTTTAATGAGGACTGCAGAGGATTCTTGGAGACCTGAGCCAATCCTTGATACTAAATTGGTGGCAGAGGCAGGCAGTATCTCTCCGTGCTGACTTGAACAACTGCCTTCTGGAAGGCTAGAAGTGAGCGGCCATCCTTCCCTTCTCTGATTCTGGCTGACCAGGTCCTCTGGGTATCCTGAATGTTCCTTCTTGGAGGGGCTTCCCTGACAAAAGTCCGGTCCTCCTCAGGGCTCATCCTTGCACGCTCAGCTCCTTATCTCCGACCCCTGGCTCCTGAGTGCTGTTCCCGCAACTATTTGTCTCAGGCTGAAAGGCCTCCCTGACCACCCGAAAAGGGGCTCCGTGACCAGGCACGATCACATTGGCGGCGCCCAAGATCCTCTTTCGGCTCCGCTCCTGCGCCACCGGGTCTTCGCTCAGCTCCTGCCACGAGCCCTCGTCTCCATCGCGCTCAAACACATCACCCGCCACCACCACGGTGCCCAGGGCCGTGCTTGCCACCACCACGCTCACGTCCCGCTGGCCCCCGTGGCCCGGCGTGGCCCACACCTCAAGCCCCGGCCCCAGGCGCAGCGGCCGCTCCTCGCTCAGGCCGTGCGGCAGGTAGAGGCCCCCGGGAAGGCAGAAGTCGTGCGAGACCAGCAGAGCCGCCCCTGGAAACAGCCCCAAGTTTCCGATATGATCCGAGTGCCCGTGGGTCCCCACCACCAGAGTCACGTCTCCCGGGGACACGCCCTGCCTCGCCAGGGCCCCCAGCAGCGCCTCTCGCGTCCAGGGCCCCCCGGTATCCACGAGGATGGGGCCACGCGCCGCCGCCTCCAGGGCTGCCTTTGCATCGCGACCCGCGGGCAGGGCCTCCCGACGGCTGGACGCCGGGTCCCAAGCCCGGGGCAGGAGCAGGGTGACCGAGCCGTCAGCGCGCACGGCGTCGCCCCCCGTCTCCGGCTCGGAGTAGCCCTGCAGCAGAACCACCACGGAGTAGGGGTCGCCGGGCACCCGCAAAGGGGCCCCGCTCAGAGCTTCGGTCCGCACTGCGCTGCTCGCGGCAGGGAGGGGCGGGCTGGGGAGACAGAAAACGGGGCTGTGGGCGACCTCGGAGCTCCCACAAGCCCCACCCCCCACTACCGAAGAGGCGCCCTCCAAGTCCCAGCTCTGCCACCCGTCTGCCCTTAACCCGGTACTCCATAGCCCTCGCCCCCCCCCCCGCAGAAGATGGTATCGCCCAACCTTCCGCGATCCCCGCCTCTCTCGGCTTTTCGGCCCCCGCCCCTCTGGTCTCTTAGTAAGCCCTCACTGGTTATCCTCCGAAGGAGATCTGTTTTCTTTGCCTCCTACTGACCTAGTCATACCGCCTCGCCGAAGTCGTCTTTATTGAGGAAAGCGTAGAAGTCGGGCAAGCGCGGGGGACTTTGACCTCTGCGAGCTCCCGTAAGTCCAAGTATGGCGGCCGAAGTGGCGCCACATACGTAACTAACTCCCGCGCATCATAAAATTTGAGCCTTCACCTGCCTCGCAAACAAGTTCTCTCTACAGTTCTCCGCCCCGCGACCTTTCCAGATTCCTTGGGCCGCAAAACTACCAAGCCGATTAGTTGCTGGAAGGGTGGCATCCAATGGCCCCTCTGTCTAGGCGCTGCTTCATCAACCAGCTATATGTGCACAGACATTTCAAACTGGGCCCAGTTGATATTGTTAAAAAGTTTAATAGCCATATATAAAATTTGGCACCTGTGAGATTAATATGAAGTAGACAAGTATCTAACTTAATCAGCATCGGGGCTGGGGATTTAGCTCAGCAGCACAGCGCCTGCATGGTAAGCGCAAGACCGTGAGTTGAATTCCCGGTACCGGGGAAAAAAAATATATGTATCAGCATGGCCTCACACCCGCTCCCCCAGTGTCCTATTCTTGTTCCCGGCTTGCTAGTGTGCAGCCTCCTGGACACAGGTAGTGTACAGTATATGGGTCATAGAGAATGTCTGCTCTGTCACCTTCCTTGTAAGGATCTAAAACCAGATCCATTGGGAAGCAAAGTGACTTTCCTAAGACCCACAACTCCTGGCCATCGCTGACCTCTAGGGAGCAGTAGAAATATTTACAGGGAAAAGCTTCAAGGTTGTCACCACACACACACCTGCCAATTAAGGGGCCGGAAGGGCTGGCACAGGGCTCATCTGTGGAGGCAGGACTTCCACCTGCTGCTCCTGCCTTTCTCCCCACAGTCATGCTATCCTTCATCCCCAAGATCTGCCTGATATCAGATGGGAAAGAATAGTTAGAAGCGTTGGGGTGGGGTCACTCACACTAACACACCCTTCAAGCTGTGGGGCAGGGACAGCTCAGACTAGAGAAGGTTCTTCCTAACCCCTCCTGGGGGTTCAAAGGCAAGAGTCAAAGATCCTCTGGGTCATGCTTGGAGTGTCCTTCTGTCTTTGTCATTTCCTCTTCCTCTTCTTCCCCTTCCTCTTCTTCTTCCCCTTGTTTCTTCTCTTGTCCATCTGTCATCTTCTCCTTCCCAGTCCAAGTTTCCTGTAGACATGCTGGGTGGGGTGGGAGAAAACAATTTAAATTTTGGTTCTGGGGCTAGGGAACACTGCTTTCTGGCCCAACGCCCACACCTACCAGTTTCAGCAGCTGGGAGCACATGACCTTCACAGAGAAAACGCTGGAGGGGCTGCTCCTGATGGTGGAAGTACCAGTCTCCCACGACATCTTCATACTCCTCCAGCATTGTCTCACACTGGTCAAGTGGAAGAGTGGGATTAGCATCTGGTCTGCGGAACTTTGCAAACCCTCCTCTGCTCTCCACCCCGTCTCCCTCCTTCAATTCACTGACCTTGGAAAGGCTGGTAGCCAGGTTAGGTTGGCTTAGTAATCATGATCTTCATTCAACAAACCTTTACTAGCTCCTGTTCTACTAAATAGGTTATTAAATTCTGAGTCTCAGCTCCCTTTCCTGTAAAATAGTCCTGTAATCATACCTACCACATCAGGTTGTTTCATGAGTAAAATGAGGCAGCACCTGGAATTATGTGATCTCCAATCAGGAACACACAGTAGTTGCTCAATAAACAGTGGGAGATAGTATTAGCCTCTGATTCTTCTTTCTTTTTTATTTTTTTTAAGTACTGGGGACTGAAGCCCAGGGCTTTCACAGTGAGCTACACCTGCAGCCCTTTTCTATTTTTTTGAGAGAGTCTTACTCACTAACTTGTCCAGGCTGGACTCAAAATTGTGATCTTCCTGCCTCAGCCACCCAGAATGTGGGGATTATAGGTGTACACCACCATGCTTGGCTCCCATATTACTTCTTGATATGCTCATGGGCCTGTCTTAATGGATGGCATAATCCTCACTCTGCCCCCTTCTCCCTGCTCAGAGGTGGACATCCCTTACAGTCAAGTCCTAGGACCTCGCTCCCCACCTCAGCTTCCATTCTCACCTCCCCAGATACTGTGATATCTTATCCTACCTGCTTCTTGAGGAATGTGACTTCCACGCTGGGTTCATCCCACAGCTCCAAAGGGATCCCCAGATCCACCTTCACTCCCTTCTGCACTAGGCCTTTCAGCGTCGCCATGGTCTGACTCTGACCCTGAGCAATGGAGAATATGGGTCAGCCCAGTGCAGTATCACCTCTTCCTTCCCTTTTCCACCTCATCAGTTTTGTCAACTACTGAAGTCTCAGGAGTGAGTTCAGTGAGGGTGAGATGCAGGAGTATGAACATAGTAAGTTGGGGATACTCCAGAGCTGGGGGGAGATGGGCATATATCCCTTGAGAGTCTCAGGGGATACAGGTCTGTTATGGTTTGTGTCTAGATGTCTCCCCAAAGCCTCACACAGTCATGGGGTTGGGCTTCTAGAGTTTACGATTGATTCATGGCCCAGTGCTGGAATTATGGATATGAGAGCTACACCTGCCTTGGGGCGGGTAGTTTGCATACAATAAAAGGGAGGGAAAGAGCCTGCTGTCTCTCCCCTCTTTGCTCTTGCCGCTTTGGCCATCTAACGCCACCATGAGATGTTGCCCTCTGCTATGTGCCACTCTGCCTTGGAGCCAGCCGAGTATGGACTGAAACCTCTACAAAATGTGAGCTAAATAAACCTTTCCTTCCTTAATTCTGGGCGTCAGGTATTTTGTCTCAGCAATGGGAGAAAAGTTACCAAGGCAAGGTCTTTGTTTCTGAGAATCAGGGTCCTCCCCTGGGGAAACGGCTGACCTTGGCATATCTCAGGGACCCCTTGCGCTCAGCATGAACACTGTAATCCAGGATCCGCTCACATAAATTCTCCAAGGCCTCTTCCAGTCTTGTCTCTCTGTGGGAAGAGGAAAACAAAGACTTCCTGGACCCTGCAGGGACCCTCAGAACAACTTTTGGGACTGGAAGGTAGATGAGCACCAAGAAGAACTTACGAAACACTGTAAGGCACATGTTTCTTCCTCTTGCCTGTGTCCAGCACCTGCCCCAGCTCCAACACCTCTCGAGATCGGCCAGTGCGACTCAGCTTCTCTTGTAGCTCCATGCTCAGTAGCTTACACACTGAGAGTGAGGAGAGATGTCCAAAGGAATGTGAAAGGCAAGTGAACACATCAGCAGTTCTGCAGATGACCAAAGGCAGCGGAGTATGCTGGGTTGGACTCTAACTCTCAGTGGCTGTGACAATCTTGATGTGCCTCAGTTTCTTTACCTCTAAAATGGGCATAATACTATGACCCTTATAAAGGTATAGTGAGGATGAAAATGAGGATATAAGTGTTTGCTGTTATGCTGAAATTATCGAGCTCCTTCTGTATACATAGTAACAATATAGAGAACCTGTAAGACCCATGATCTTGGCCCAGCATGGTGGCACATGCTTGTAAACCCAGCACTTGGGAAGCTGAGGCAGCAGGACTGCCACAAGTTGGAAGCTAGCCTGGGCTACGTCACAAGATCCTGTCTCAACTGCTCCTTCCCGACAAACAATGCATGATCTTTGTGCCTGGCGACGATGCCAATGTAGTTGGAGATAGATAAACAGATAATAATACAGTGTGGTAGACCCTACAGCAGGCACTAAAATCAAGAAACTTAATCTCATTAGGAAATGCAAAATTCATTCAAAGGTTACTTATTGTCTCTTGTTAGCCTTTGATTTCCATGAGGGTGAATGACCAGCCCATTTTCATTACTGTCTCTTCATCACCTAGTACCTGACCTGGCACTTGGTAGGTCCCAAGAAAATAAACGGCCCATACAAAAGAGACCAGTAAACCAAACAAAGGTACAAGTAACCAAAGTGCTTAAATGTGCTTGGCACTGTGCCAAGCCCTGAGATACACAGGTACTCCCTTCCCTGCAGGAGCTTACAGCATAGCAGAAGGTGACAGATAAGCAAGAGGTTTCCAAAGGAGGTGATATTTAAACTGGGTGTTGCGGACTCCTTATTATAGGGTTATTTCAGGCAACAGGAAAAACAGCAAAGACACAGAGTTGCAACAGGAAAAAAAGGATGCTCAGTGACCAGGAGACGTTCAGGTTCAGAGCTGTCTGCAGCACAGGCACTTTCAGGATGGGAACGGGGTATGAAAATGTAAGAAAGTGTGGGGCTGTCCAGCGGAGATGTATGTGCATTCTGATCACAGCATAAGCTTGCATAGGTGTTAAGCCAAGATTTGATCGGAGTTTAGAAAGACTGACAGGAAGAAGAAGAATGGGGACACAGAAGTAAAAGAAAGTGAGAGACTAGAACCAAGTTGATAGGAACACAGGACACGCAAAGATCAGACTTGGAAGTGCCCCTTCCCAGCGAGTCCCACCCTAACGCAGCCGGGGAAGATGCTGCTTGGAGTAAAATCCTTACAGTACACACACTCTGCAAAGCCTCACACTCATGTGAAACTTAGTTGTGTGTCCTCCCATCCGGTGTTTACGAGCTTCGAGGGCTTACTCATCCTCAAACACCCTCAGGGTGGGATGGGGTCTGTAATTTGGCAGCGTCTCTGCCAGGGCGGGGCAGAGGATGTCTACAAGATAGGAGCCTCATACCTTGGTCCTGCAAGCTCTCCAGATTTAGATCTGGCTGGTGACAAGTAAGAAATATCGCAGACTGATGCTCGGTTGAGTCGGAGGTCCAGGGCAGATAGTCCCTGAACTACAATTCTCACACCGCACTGGGGGCCCAATCCTGCAAGAAACAGCAGTCTCCCGGCTCGGCCACAGTTTTGGGGTGGCATTATGCATGACTCCCTTGATCCCATTCTAATTCTGCCAAGCTCCACCAGAACCTTGCTCAGGACGTCAAAGAGGTCGAGTAACCCACCCATCATAGTCCACCTGGTCCGGCCTTAACGAAAGAAGTGAGGCAGACAGATGCAAATAGGGACTGTTCCCTTTTGATACCTTCGCATTTGCTGGGCAAGCGTTCTGTGTCATCGTCCTCTTCTTGCGACGTTCCAGCCCAAGCACTATACAATGCCACCACGATTAACAACATTCCTAATCGTACAGGTCCCATGACAAAGAGCGTCCACAAACAACCACAGTTTGACTTCAAACTAACTTCGGGAAGGGAGCGGGCCCTTTAAATTCGGAGGCGGTAGGCGGCAACATTAAATCCACGCTGGCCAGGTCGGCGCATGCGCAGAACCAGCCCAAGGGGGTGGGGCCTTAGCGCTGTGAGGTTCCCCGCCTCTGTTTTGTGGCGCCTCCTGAAGGTCCTGGCCGGTGGGTGGTGAAGAATAAATCGAAGTAATTAAAATAGAAGCGTGTGCTTCTTACACTTATATGTAGAAACACATTTTATAAGATTTAAGGCTGTGAGCCTGTATGATTTATTGTGTCTTGAGGAAGGGGCGGTGACTTGCCCTCGCTCTCTGCCAGGACCCGCGACAGGGAGGGGGCGGGGCCAAGATGGCGCCGAGCGCCGGGTGAGCGGCGCTTTGGCAGCGGTGAGAGTCTTACTGCCCCCGGCGCTGGGCCGGCGGGGGCGGGTCTGAGCGCTCCCCGGGAGGAGGAGACCCCTCAAGGGGCCGGTGTGGGGACTGGGAAGGAGACGGTTGGTTGTGTGTCTGTGCGCGTGGGGACTCCGGGTAGCATTGCAGGGATGTCGGGGGACCTGGGGTGGGTTCTCTGAGCTTCCTTTGGCGCTGCCCGGCGATCTTCGACTTGGTTCTTTGCTGGGAAACTACTGCAGAGTCTAGCTCAAGTTAGCTCTGCTCTCAGAAGTCCCTCTGCTGTCCCCACTGAGCTGAGACGCTTCTGAAGCTGTAGCGTGTTTTATGAGCCCTTGCTGGCAGAGGGTACCGCAGGGTATGGACAGATTAGTAGGTGTTCACCAGGGAACTGGGACACGATTGCTTCACGTATATCTGGCACCAGGCACAGAGTATGTATTGAATAATTTTGTCCCTTATAGGTAGGACTTATAAAAGTCTTTTTAAACCGGGATGGTTTAAAAAGTACCAAATTCTCCTGTGGCGCTCTGTTGTGAACCCCTGAGGCTAATCTTCCTAATGCCCAGCTCCCGATTCCTTTTGGGTCCAGTGTAAACTTAGGCTTTGGCCTGTGTCTTATTCATCTGGATAATCGTGATGCCCAGCATTTATTGAGCACCTACATCTCTAAGCCTTGCAGTTCATTCATTTGTTCAACAAGTACTTATTATTTCTGGTGTCTCAGGCACCAGCCTGCACCCAGAATACATCCATGAACATAATAAAGATCCCTGTCCACATCGTCGATGAGACTGACAATTAGTAATGATACAGTGTATTAGAAGGTATTAAATACGACGGAAAAGAAAAAGTAGAGTAGAATGAGGGCCGAATAGGGAATTAGAATAGCATGGTCAGGTTCAAATGAGAAGGGGAACAAGGGAGGTGGGAGGGAGAAAGGAAAGAAGAGACAGGAAAAAATGGAAACGAAGCTTTTGTAAATAAAGAGGGGAAGAGGGGTTGAAGGGAGGGGAGGGGAATGGAAAAAAAGAAGCAAGAAAGATATATTACAGGTACAAAGTCCCTATGATGAATGTGATCATTAGGCATCTAAAATGTACCAATAAAATACAAATTAAAAAAAAAATAGCCTGGTCAGGGTAGGCAGCCAAACAGACATCGAGGAGGAACACAGAGCAAAAGCTGTAAAGCTAAAGCACGTCTGGCGGATTTTAAAAGACAGCAAGAGGGATGATAGGGTTAAACAAAATAGAAAAAAGACCGGGCATGGTGGTGCACGCCTGTAATCCCAGCACTCGGGAGGCTGAGGCAGGACGCTCACTGTGAGTTCGAGGCCAGCCTAGGCTACAAAGTGAGCTCAAGGCCAGCCTGAACTGCATAGTGAGACCCTGTCTCAAAAGGAAAACAAACAAACAACAACAACAAAAAAAAAAAAACAAAATAGAAGAAAGACAGAAGATAAGAGATGTGATGGGAAGAAGGCAAATCTTGAAGGACGTGGTAGGCCACTGTTAGTGTTCTTACAGTAAACAGGGAACTGTTACAGTAGAGAATTGACAATCTGGTTTATATTTTGACAATCATCTTGGCTGCTAGTAAAGAATAGATGTAGGGAGACTGAGGTGGAAGCAGAAAGAACTTGTCCAGAGGCTATTGGAGTTCTGTAGGAGTTAGATGATGGCGACCTGGGCTACCAACTGGGAGTGGAGGAGTCAGGCTGGAGTTAAGGTGAGGGTGGGCCCGGATAAAGAGCCAGTGAGTACTGCATTACTATGAAAATGAGGGAACTGAGTCTGGAGCAGGTGGGTAGCGGGGAAGATCAGGAATTCAATTTGGTAGAGGTTTTGAGTTGTGTTTCTTTTTATTTTTACCTGCTCCATCTCCCTGCCAGGGGCTCCATCACTGCACCTGGGGGCTGCATCCTTCCAGTGAGGGAAGGAGGCACTCCAGCATGGCTGAGGAGAAGAAGCTGAAGCTCAGCAATACTGTGCTGCCCTCTGAGTCCATGAAGGTCGTGGCTGAATCAATGGGCATCGCACAGATTCAGGAAGAAACCTGCCAGTTGCTGACAGATGAGGTCAGCTACCGAATTAAAGAGATTGCACAGGTAACCAGGCCCTGCTGCCCAGCCCTGCTTTGTGTCAAGGATATTACCCAGGCCCGCTTCTTCCTCCTGGTCTTAGACTGATGGCTGATGTCTTTTCTCCTGTGCCCCTGCCTCCAGGATGCTCTCAAGTTCATGCACATGGGGAAGCGGCAGAAGCTCACCACCAGCGATATTGACTATGCACTGAAACTGAAGAATGTCGAGGTGACTGGGAAGGGAGGGAGGCGGCTGACCCAGATGGAGCAGGGTGGTTGGCTGCCATTCTCCCAGATGCGGTGCTTGCCTTTTGCCAGGCTCACGTCTCACTCTAGCATCTCTCTTTCCCTCCTGATACAGCCGCTCTATGGCTTCCACGCTCAGGAATTCATTCCTTTCCGTTTTGCATCTGGTGGGGGCCGAGAGCTCTACTTCTATGAGGAGAAGGAGGTTGATCTGAGTGACATCATCAATACCCCTCTGCCTCGGGTGCCTCTGGATGTCTGCCTCAAAGGTTAGCGGAGGAGCGGGCAGGGTGCCAGGGAGGAGGGGAAGGAGGAGCAAGGCGTGTTGGTGTGAGAAGCCGCACAAGTGAAGAAGTTCTCAGTGTGAATGGCAAGAACGGGAGCAGGAACCAGAACACATCTACCTTAGCACGGAGTGACTTCCTAGTGTCCATTTCTAGCAGTTCAGCTCAACAGCTTCCTTTCTCACAGCTCACTGGCTGAGCATCGAAGGCTGCCAGCCAGCTATACCGGAGAATCCACCCCCAGGTAAACTTTTCCATGCCTACAGCCCACTCCCTTCTCTCCCTACTCCTGCCTTGTTCCTGTACCTCTCTCCCCGCTCTCATCGCTCCTCCTGCTGTGACTCGTTTCCCACCAGCTCCCAAAGAGCAGCAGAAGGCTGAGGCCACAGAACCGTTGAAGTCAGCAAAGCCAGGCCAGGAGGAAGATGGACCCCTGAAAGGCAAAGGTCAAGGGGCCACCCCAGCTGATGGCAAAGGTCAGTGCTCGAGACCAGGCCTCTCCCAACTCTTAGCCCAGACCCGATGGTCATTTGTGAAGTGGGTAAGGCCAGCGCCAGAGTCCCAAAAGGCTCAAGAAACGTAAAGGAAGCCACATGGGCAGAACTGGCAGGTTCAGGTTTGTCTGCCACTGAGGCCTCTTCTGGAGCCTTCTTTTTTCAGACCCATCACTCAATTCACACAGGGAAAGAGAAGAAGGCCCCACCCTTGCTGGAGGGGGCCTCTTTGCGCCTGAAGCCTCGCAGCATCCATGAGCTCTCTGTGGAGCAGCAGCTGTACTACAAGGAGATCACCGAAGCCTGTGTGGGGTCCTGTGAGGCCAAGAGAGCGGTGAGGGCCCCACTCGCCTGCCGTGATCCCACGACTCCTTTTGCAGCCCTCGCAGATTACTCCCCACGATATCTGCCCTCAACCCACTTGCTTCCCTCCTCCGACAGGAAGCTCTGCAGAGCATCGCCACAGACCCAGGGCTCTATCAGATGCTGCCCCGGTTCAGTACCTTCATCTCAGAGGGGGTGAGAGGACCGGGAAAGCCAGGCCCAGGATAAGGCGTGGGGAGGGGTGGCAGGGAAGGTGATCTGAGGAGTCCCCCTGCCTCTCGCTTTCCCCTCCTGTAGGTCCGTGTCAATGTGGTTCAGAATAACCTGGCCCTGCTCATCTATCTGATGCGCATGGTGAAGGCACTGATGGACAACCCTACATTGTATCTAGAAAAATATGTGAGTGGTCCTGCCCGCCCTCCTCACTGCCACCCACAGGAAGCATTTGTCGGAATCCACCGACCCCCTGCTTCTACAGGTGCATGAGCTGATTCCAGCCGTGATGACCTGCATCGTGAGCAGACAGCTGTGCCTGCGACCTGACGTGGACAATCACTGGGCACTCCGGGATTTTGCCGCCCGCCTAGTGGCCCAGATCTGCAAGCATTTCAGCACAACCACTAACAACATCCAGTCCCGGATCACAAAGACATTCACTAAGGTGAGCCCCAAGAACCTGTTTCACATCACCACCCCAGGGTTGTCACCAGGATGACAAGGGCTTCACCCAGCCCTGTGGTGGGGCAGTTGTGCCTGGGGAAATGACACCTGGAACAAGAGGCTGAGGAACTAGAACTGGTGGGAGGTTGAGCTGGGGGCTTCAACCTCATCTGCAACATCTTCATAAAGTTTGTCTCTAGAAGACCTGACAATCAGGATGCCTATAGGGCAGAATTTGGGTCCCTTGGGCCCCTCCTCCTTGGACCTTAAGACTCATCTGGGTTTCTTTTCTTTCCCTGCAGAGCTGGGTAGACGAGAAGACTCCCTGGACAACTCGTTATGGCTCCATTGCAGGCCTGGCAGAGCTGGGACATGATGTTAGGCCCCTGGGGAGGAACAGCTGGGTGAGGGGAGGCAGTCTTGAAGTTAGGGGACAACTGCCACCCACCTGAGAGACCCCAGTGACCCCGTGGCCCCTGGCTTCTCTCCTCCCTTCCGAACAGGTGATTAAGACTTTGATTCTGCCACGGCTGCAGCAGGAGGGGGAGCGGATCCGCAGCGTCCTGGATGGCCCGGTGCTGAGCAACATCGATCGCATCGGAGCTGACCACGTGCAGAGCCTCCTTCTGGTGACCAGAGCCCCTGCCCAGCCCTCCCCCATTTCTCCCCACTGATCCCCCTCCCACACACATAAGTATAATGTTTAGCAAGCATCTGACACATTTTAGTCATTTATCCCCACCTTTGCTGCATATATTCTAAGCACCCTTCAGAGTCTGGTGCTGTTTTGCTGATGAAAAGACAGGCACAGGTGAGCTAAGAAATGAAGAGTCTTAATCACTGTATGACCCAGTGTTGCAGGGCAAACATGCTGCATCGGTTGACTGCCCCACAGATGTTACCAGTGCATATAGCAAGTCTTCCACTCACAGCAGTGGGTTCCCACGTTTCCTCTGAGGGAGAACCGCACCATTTCTTACACTCACTGACGGCCCTGCAGTTCCCAAGGGCGCAGTGAAACAGTGGGTATGTCTTCACACTCTCCTGCTTCTCTGCAGAAACACTGTGCACCTGTACTGGCTAAGCTGCATCCCCCGCCTGACAATCAGGATGCCTATAGGGCAGAATTTGGGTCCCTTGGGCCCCTCCTCTGTTCCCATGTGGTCAAGGCCCGGGCCCAGGCTGCTCTGCAGGCACAGCAGGTCAACAGGACCACACTGACCATCACACAGGTCGGTTGCTATGGAGGGGGGCAGGAAATAAGGATGCATGGGTGCGACATGGCCATGGTGCCCAGGGACGGGGATTTATACAGACCCAGGGACACAAAGGCCCTGAGGCAGCACAGTCTCAGAGAGCCTGGGCCCCATCAGTGAAGGATGTCCCAACCCCAGAGAGAACTACGGAGGAACAGCAAGAGCAGCTGGGTCTCCATTCAGGCCTTTCCTTTTCCTAGATGCTGACGTTTTCTTCTTGCCTCTTCCCTCACAGCCCCGGCCCACACTGACCCTGTCTCAGGCCCCTCAGTCTGGCCCTCGGACCCCTGGCTTGCTGAAAGTCCCTGGCTCCATCGCACTGCCCGTCCAGACACTGGTGTCTGCACGGGCTGCTGCCCCACCTCAGCCTTCCCCTCCTCCAACCAAGTTTATTGTAATGTCGTCATCCTCCAGCGCCTCATCCACCCAGCAGGTATGTGGCACCTGGGACTAGGGATGCAAAGAGCATGCTGAGCAGCCTGGGTCACCTCAGAGCTTTTTAGGGAGGCCTCAGAGTAGATGCCAGTCCCCTCCAGGCCCAAAGCCAGGAGATGGAAGGGCCACTCAGCAGGGTCTCTTAAGTTGTTAAGTTTGCATCAGTCTACACAACCCTGAAGATGGAAACCCTTCATGGGGTGGGGCAGGGTGATCTGCACTGCCTGCCTTTCTCCTTCAGGTCCTGTCCCTCAGCACCTCAGCCCCTGGCTCAGGATCCACCACTACCTCTCCTGTCACCACCACGGTCCCCAGCGTGCAGCCCATTGTCAAGCTGGTCTCTACCGCCTCCACTGCACCCCCCAGCACGGCCCCCTCTGGGCCTGGCAGTGTCCAGAAGTACATCGTGGTCTCATTGCCCCCAACAGGAGACAGCAAAGGTGGCCCTCCCTCCCATCCTTCTCCAGTCCCTCCCACCTCATCTTCCCCCTCTCCGCTCGGGGGCAGTGCCCTCTGTGGGGGGAAACAGGAAGCTGGGGACAGCCCGCCTCCAGCTCCCGGGACTCCAAAGGCGAATGGTTCACAGCCCCCTGGACCTGGCTCCCCTCAGCCCGCTCAGTGATAACGCCGTCCGCCTGCTGGCCTCTCCCGTGGATTCCTATGTGCGTGCGCAGGAAAGCAGGGTGGAAGAAAGAGTAGGCTTGTTTACCCCACATGACTTTCTTTTTAGATACTGTACAGTCACTTCCTCAGAATAAAAGTCAGTTTGTAAGTTCTGAGCCTTCCAGTGTGAGATACCATCGAAGGGGCAAGTCCCTGGACTGGCTTCTCAGGACTCTCCTACTCACACCCTGAGCAGCAAGCCAGGACTCCAAGAAAGAAAACACTGAACTCTTCTCATTTGTCTGCCTGCTGCCTTCGCTTTCACGCCCTGTGTGGGGAGCCTCAGATCCGAATGACATAGGCATCGCTGTGGCTTAGGTGGCGTACCCACTTGTGGGGGTTGGCGTTGCCACTGGGCCTGAAGGTCAGCCTGAGGAAGCGAACCTGGAGGCCAGAACACGTGTGCCGGGGGAGTTCGAAGGACAGGCTTGCGGGGCCCAGCCCCAGTGGAGGGGATGAGGTGGAAGGCCCATGGCCAGAGGCTCCCAGTGAGCTGGGAACGTCCATCTGTGAGGAAAGAGGAGAAGGAGGCCCTGAAGCCAGGCAGCTGCCTGCGCTGCTGGGAGCAGGGCAGCAGCTGCACCAGAAAGGCTGGCATGGGAGCCCCGAGTGGAGGTGGGACGGTGGGTGCAGGAGGGTCAACAGGGGTACCTGGAAAAGGCCTGAGAGTTGAGAGCCTCCTTGTATCCGGGGTAGGTCCCAGTGAAGAGCTCCCTCCCCCAGCTCTGCCTTCTGCTCTGGGCTGCTGAGCTCCTGAGACAGGCTAGAGTGTGGAGAGACATGGTCCAGGGCTCAATGGTGCCTGCCTTGGCAGAGCAGTCTCCCCCCAGGGAACCTTCCCGGGGAGCACGCACTAACCTGACCACCCCTCGTGGCAGTGGAAGGTGCAGTCTGATGTTGACAGCTTGGCTGCAAAAAAAGGAATGTGGTTAGCGCCAGGAAGGCAGCGTCCCTTGTCCCTGTTCTTCTTCAGTGTCACAGTGGAAGTTCGGCACAGGTGCCTAACATCTCCCTGCCAAACGCTACAGCCTCTAAACTGGATTAAGCTTCTGAGGTTGTGAGACGCAGTTGAAGGAGTAAGTGGTAGGTTCCTGGCTCTGACTCTGACCCTGTCTTCTGTCCTACACTGCTGAGCCAGGCCTGGCTGACCCCCACTCTTACCTCTTTGGGGGCAGGTCACACCGTAACTTCAGGTAAATCTGGAGCCTGGATAAGAGGGCAAAGTACTATTATTTAGGCCAGATCCTATTGGCATCTTACCGTTACTCACCCAGGGCCTTCTCACGAGGCTGCACAGAATACACCCCAAGAAAGAGGAGGGCTAAAATCCAGCCCAATGCCACTGGTCAAGTCTTTTTCCAATTGCTGCCCTATCACCTTTATCACCACCCTTCCATACTAAGTCTTGGGAACATCTATGCCTTGCGTTGGCTTGATTTCCAGAGTGGTTCTGGAACACAGGAAATGGTCTCACCGGCCTGAGCCTTGGTCCCACTGCACAGAGGGAAAGAGCCGGAAAGGGAGCGGGGAGGGGAGGTCATCAGAGAGCTGGTACCGCATCACAGTCAGCTGAAACCAGAGAGGAATGAAGTCAGCTTAGTCTCACCCTTCCACCGCCTCCCTCCCGTACGATGAATACAGTATGCTGGGCTCTCCTGATCCTGACCTCGCCCTGGGGTGGCTGCAAGCGGAGGATCCGATGAGACTCAAACTCGTCCAGGTTTACTGAGCTGTGAAATGAGACTTCATCAACCCGAATTCCTGGCCCATAACCTGCAAACAGAGACTCCTGTCCTAATCCATGCTTTGAAAGAGAATGACTAGGTCGGGGAGGTCCCATCTCCAATTTTTCTCCCTGAAACTTGGAAGTGACCTCCCCTGATGAGAAAGACCTCTCAGTCTTTTTCACCTCTCAGTTCTGATTTTCCCACACAGAATTCTTCTGTCAAGCCGATGCGCATCTCTGTTGGAGGAAAGAACGTCAGACAAGGTCAGAAAACACCAAGGAGCCTGTCCCAAACCCAACTCCTAGGTCCTCACCAGAGCCACTGGGAAGGAAGCTCTTGAGCCGGAGCTCTCCTTGCACATCCACCTTCAGTGGTGATCCCTGGAAGGGGCAGGGAGGTTAGTGCCCAGTTGTGACCTCCTGGACCTATTTTCCAAGTACCACTTGTCTTCAGCTCTGGAGTTGGGAGCCCACACTTACATTCGATGCTATCAGTACTGACAATCTCTCCACTACATCCAAAAAAACTTCATTCTTTTGGCTCTGGGAAAGAAAGGGGATTTGAGTGGTGGAGGCTAAAGACCTGCATTCTAAAGTGAACAGCCAGAAAGAACAGGGTAACTGAAGTAAAGCCCTGGGACGGAGGAGTAGGAGAAGGGGTACCCACGTCTAGGGCAGTGGAAAGACAAGCCAGGATCTTGGATTCTGGTGTCCCAGAAAAAAAGTCTAAAAGTCTGACCTCAGTGATCCCTCCCTGACCTGGTCAGAGCGACTGGAAAGGACTGGGCGGCTGGCCGCGCTGCTGGGGGCCACTTTGCTCTGTTGTGTCTCTGCCCCAAACTGTAAAACACCCAAAGCGACCAATTCTCAGCTTTGAAGCTCCCCAGCAGCCTGCCTTCTCCCTTCCTTCCCTGATACTGACCAAGCCAACACTGCTGAGATCAAAGAGGCTGAAGGGCTTGCTGACCACAGCTTCCGTCTGGATGAAGTTTCTTAGCATCTCTGTGGATGTGGTCTGTACGTAGCCATAGTCCTAGTGGTGAAGAAGGAAGGACAGATAGTTTTGAAGTGGTCAGTGAAGGAAATGGGTGGAAAAAGCGTGGAATTAGCCCCCCAACCACAAGATCCCACAGTAGAAGAGTGGTTGTATCTCCCTGGGGAACAGGGGAGAGGAAAGGAAAAATCACTGGTCCTTACCAGTACTTCATCGAGGAGTTCATAGACAAGAGCCACGTTTCGGGAGATGGTCCCTTCACTGAGGGAGCCACAGTAGTCGCCCAGGAGGGTAGCTAACCTGAGGAAACAGAGCAAAGTGTGGACTGATCCTTCTCTCAGGCCCCTACTTTGGGGTCCAGCCCAGCCCTCCTCACCTGGAGAGCAGCTCTAGGAGGCTGAAGGGAGAAACGTTTTCTGAAGTCGTGGCAACTAAATAGAGACCGCTATGTCTGATGTGGATGAAATGACGGTCCTCATGGTACTGAGTGGGGGGGAGTTAGGAAAAAGGGGTTATAGTGATCAAAGCTCCAGAAGATTCCAGGTTCTACCCTGATATCCCCTGCTAGACAGTCGCAGTGTGGCTTTAGACGATCTCTGAAACATCCGGAAGGCCAGAATTCCTCATGTGCAAACAGTGTTAATACTAGTACCAACTCTACAGTTCTTTAGGATTGAGCCTGGCAAGGGGTTGCGCCTGGTGTACTGTCAACGCCCAATACACTTTTCTTAGTTATATTTGGGGAAAGAATACTCCTCAGTGGAAACTTCAAAAAAAAAAAAAACAAACCACAAAAAAACCCCAGCCCTTAAAAGGGAAGGAAAAAGAACCCACTACTCAACCTCCCCACCGCACCCGCCCGCGGACTGGTTACCATGACAACCGGGGACTCGTCTCCGGGCAGTCCCGTCAGCTTCCGGTAGAAGAGCTCGGCCACATCCCGGCCACCACTGTCCCCACGGACTGGCCGGGTGGAAGGACAGTTAAGGAGCAACCGACACCGACGGCCCTGAGCTCACCTCCCAATCAGCCGCTCCATCCCGCTCCGTGTCACAAGGATACAGTCTTTGTAGATGAGTGGGTCTCCCTTGGAGGACAAGATGAAGAACTGAGAAATCATGGCTGTTCTGGAGAGTAGACCAGCAGAGGGTGAAAGTTGGGCCTGCCCCGCCCTGCGGCCCCGGAACAAAAGGACGCGCGTGGGTTGGCCCTTTAAGAGCGACTCACCTCCTCCCGCGTCAGCTGGGACCGCGGGAAACCCGGCTCCCGCCCCGCCCCTCCCGGCGATTCCTTCTCCACCTGCCCGCCGTCTTCGCGTCACTCAATCCAGCCTTGCTGGGTGATTGGTGAAGGGTGGAGCCTGCGGTGGGTGGGCGGGGCGAAAGGCCAGCCTTTCTGATTGGCCCGCGAGCAGCGTAGTCGGTCACGTGGGAGGCGACGTTTCGCGCCAATTTCGGTTGGTTCTGCATAGTCCTGTGCGTGGCCGTTTTCTGTTTCCCGGGAGTCAAAACTACTACTTTTGCCAGCTGCTGCCGAACGGCCACCGGTAGCGATGGCACTGAAGGACTACGCACTTGAGAAAGGTAAGGATCTGCAAGCCTGGGAGGGGGGCTCTGCGCGAGAAGCTCCTGGCTGACACCTGTTGGTGTGACTTGGGGTCGCGGTCGGCGGGCTCTGGGTTGAGCGAGGCTAGAGGTACAGCTGAGCGGCGACGGTGCGAAACAGACGGTGCGCAGGAGGCGCACGGGGGAGCGTCGGGGCCGAGGAAGAGCAGTCCTGCCCGGGAAAGGCGTTGGGGTCGTAGGAGGGATAACTCGGCTGGGGTTGCAGAGAAGGAAAGGGTGGTATCCAGAAAAGGAGAGCTAGGCCGTGAGGGCTCCGGGCCTCAGGGATGGGGGCTTTAGAGCCGCCTCCCTCCAAGCCTTGGGGGACTCGCCAGTTCCCGCGTCCGGCCAAGACCCGCCGAAGCCCCAGGGGCGGGCAGGCGGGGGCCGCTGCGCGCTGCGATTGGCCAGTTCCAGCCGCCCTCCGAGCGGAAGTGGAGGCGGGCGGAAGTGGCGCGATGCAGTCGAAGGGAGTGTCGTCGGTAAACAGTGTCCTTCCGCGCAGTGGCCTCGGAGCAGCTGCCAAGGGTGGGGGCGTGCCTGGAATTCGGGGATTTAGCGCGAACCCGCCAGGGGCGGCAGAGGGTTGGAACTAAGTGGCCCTGGGCGCGCTAGCCAATCGTCGGACGGACTCCCGCCTCGGGCGGAGGAATCCCAGGCGGTGAGGCGGCTGGAATCCGAGCCCATGTGCTTCTTTGTTTACTAAGAGCGGAAGCAGTGGCGGGAGCGGGGGTGGGGTAGAGGACTGGTCGGGTAGAGGTGCGGGCGAGAGCGCGGATTTAGAGACTCCGTAGAGAAAGAGGAGTCACATAGATGGAAGGAGAGCTGAGAGCATTGAGATCTAAGCGTGTTGTGGGACGCGGGAGGCCGTTGGAGAAGGGTGCTGAGATTCTTAACTAAGGCAAAGACTGGAATTCCCCCGGGGAGGGTGTTGGTGAGACTGGTAACTGCCAGGGGCCGAATATTTTGGGCTTAAAACAGACTTGGAAAAAGGAGTCCTCCCCTTTTTGGGGAGAATTATGTAGGTTTACTTACACGTTTGCATAATTAACGAGTGAGTCCTATTTAAAGCAAAAGTGGGTTTTTAGGCTTCTCTTAGGGATTTGCAGTAAGGAGTCCAAAAGAAAGATTGCTTCTTGTGATTTTTACGTTTACCTTGTAGAAAAGATTAAGAAGTTTCTGCAGGAATTTTACCAGGATGACGAATTTGGAAAGAAGCAGTTCAAGTATGAGAGTCAGTTGGTAAGTCCAACACGGGGAAGGGAGTTTGGAAGGGAGTGGCGCTTAGGGAGCTGTTAAGAGGTGGCTGGTTTGTCTCAGCAGGTACATTGGTCTGTAAGTGATCTGTATAGTAGGGTACTTGATAATGGTATAATGTTACACTGTAATAACCAAGGTGCTTTGAGGACTTGGGAGGTAGGCCGTCCTAGGAGTCAGGGACATGAGTATTGCTGGCCTGTGCTGCTGTTTCTCTTTGTGAATGACCAGACTACTGAGCTCACAGCAGTGGGTTTGGGGGTTGAACAGATTAAACTTGGCCCTGAGGTGTTCTGCCTTTTCTCAACCCCAGGTTCGGCTGGCTCATCGGGAACAAGTGGCAATGTACGTGGACCTGGATGACGTAGCTGAAGATGACCCTGAGTTGGTAGACTCAATTTGTGAGAATGCTAAGCGCTATGTGAGGCTCTTTGCTGATGTTATACAAGAGCTCCTGCCTCAGTACAAGGAGAGGGAGGTAAGTGGTTGTACAATACTGCACAGCAAGGAAACCAAGTTTTTGAGACTTCCTGGGTCCCAGTGGTTTGTGAGCTAGCAGAAAGAGGGCACTGATTTCTCCCTGGTGCCCTCTATGCTCTCCTTTCCTCATCTTTTTGTTACTTGAGATACCTTGCTGCGCAGTTCTGGCTGGCTTTGAGCTCATGGTGATCCATCTGCCTCAGCCTCCAAGTACTGGGATTACAGTTGTGCGCCACCATACCCAGCCTCCTTTCCTCATCTTGCCTGCCTGAGGACTCTTTTCTTTGCCTGTTTTTCTTGCTATAGGTTGTAAATAAAGACGTTCTGGATGTTTATATCGAACACCGGCTGATGATGGAACAGCGGAGCCGGGACCCTGGGGCAGCACGAAGCCCCCAGAACCAGTATCCTCCGGAGCTCATGCGCAGATTGTGAGTGTCACTGTGGGAAGGAGCGGGGACTTTTTTTCCTGGACCTTACTGATGGCAATTTTTTCTCCTTTAGTGAGCTGTATTTTCAAGGTCCAAGCAGTAACAAGCCTCGTGTGATCCGGGAAGTACGGGCTGACTCTGTGGGAAAGTTGGTAACTGTGCGTGGAATTGTCACTCGTGTCTCTGAAGTCAAACCCAGGATGTTGGTGGCTACTTATACTTGTGACCAGTGTGGGGCAGAGACCTACCAACCGGTATGTGTAAGGCATGGGACAAAGAACGCACTTGACTGTGCTGGTCATTTTTGTACAAAGTAATTTTATCTGTTGGTGTTAATCTGTTCTTTACTGTAGTTAGTGTGAAAGATGCTTACATACTTGCTTTGCTTTCTTGGGTACATAGTGGTATCCTGTTTTACTGGTTTTTGTCATCATTAATCCAGAATAGTTTAGGGAGTTCTTGATACTTGTAAGGCGTTTGCTGTGGATAGGAAATAATTCAAGTTATGGCTATAAGGAGTTTTCCCTCTGATTTTCCTTGCTGCTTCCTTTTTCTCATGTCCTAGATCCAGTCTCCCACTTTCATGCCTCTGATCATGTGCCCGAGCCAGGATTGCCAAACCAACCGCTCCGGGGGACGGCTGTATTTGCAGACACGTGGCTCCAAGTTCATCAGGTTCCAGGAGATGAAGATGCAAGAACATGTGAGTTTGCGGGTATTTGGCCTTTGGCAGGTGAAGCACAGCAGTCAGTTGAATCCTTTTCTCACTTATGCAGAAGGAAAAAACAAAAAAGGGAAGAGCTGAGGCAGGAAAGTCACCTAATGCAGGGTGGCAGTCTGACTGGGGTTTTCTGAGTGAATTGGGAAGAGGTGAAGGCCTCAGTTTCCCTCAGGCTGATCTGAAGCGGGGCAGACTGAGCAAAGTCGTAAGAGCGTCATTTGTAGGAGTGAAGTTTGGGCCCCTGTGGTCTTACGTCATTTTCTGTTTTTCCCATGTACTCTCTGCCAGAGTGACCAAGTGCCTGTGGGAAACATCCCTCGAAGTATCACAGTGATAGTGGAAGGAGAGAACACAAGGATTGCCCAGCCTGGCGACCATGTCAGTGTCACTGGTATCTTCTTGCCGGTCCTGCGCACAGGGTTCCGACAGGTAGTCCAGGTAAGAAAGGGACTCTTCTTCTTCCCTTCAGAGAAAACTAACAGCAGTGTATCACCAAAGTAGAACAGAGGGGTTTGTGAAGAGACCGTTACGGAATCAGGTGGTTGGCAAGTTAGAGGATTTCATTTGCAGCCCAGTGCTCTCTCGTCCCAAGGGCTTACTCTCAGAAACCTACCTGGAGGCGCACCGGATTGTGAAGATGAGTAAGAGTGAGGATGATGAGACTGGGGCTGGAGAGCTGAGCAGGGAGGAGCTGAGGCAAATTGCAGGTGAGGGGCCAGGGGAGAGAACGGGGTGGGATCCAGCTTCATCCTAGCGCTTGTCCCCCAGGAAATAATGTACTTTCCTTGCAGAGGAGGATTTCTATGAAAAGCTGGCCGCTTCTATTGCCCCAGAGATCTATGGGCATGAAGATGTAAAGAAGGCACTCTTGTTGCTGCTGGTGGGTGGCGTGGACCAGTCTCCTCGAGGCATGAAAATCAGAGGTACGGTGGAAGAGGACAGGCTTTCGGGAGATGAAGTCAGGTGGGAGGAAAACAAAACAGTGATGAGTTAGCGTCCGTGTAACTCACGAAATAAAATCTGGTATCTCAGCTCGATGGCTGCATGAGTGCTGTTCGGAACTGGTAATGTGAAGTACAGGCATGAGGCAAACATGTTCGACCGCGTGCAGTGGGGGAATGGTCGCACGTGGCTTCTTTCTCTTCCAGGCAACATCAACATCTGCCTAATGGGGGATCCTGGTGTAGCCAAGTCTCAGCTGCTGTCTTACATTGATCGCCTGGCACCCCGCAGTGAGTAGGGACAGCTAGAGCACGGAGTTTGTTGAAAAGGCTGTGGTTGGGAAGTGGAGACCTGCAGGGGGGTGATGGTGGGGAAAGGGAAATGTTGCTGGCTCAGCACCCCCACTTGCAGCCACCTCAGGAAGTCCTGGCCTGGAGAGAGCAGTTCCAGTACAGGCCTTACCTTACTAGCCCCATTGCCTGTGTGCTCACCCTGTGCTTCCTTCTTTCTTCCTTCCCATTCTCTGAATGTCTGCTGCTCTCTTCCCCTCTAGGCCAATATACAACAGGCCGGGGCTCCTCTGGCGTAGGGCTCACGGCTGCCGTTCTGAGAGACTCTGTGAGCGGAGAGCTGACCTTGGAGGGTGGGGCCCTGGTGCTGGCTGACCAGGGCGTGTGCTGCATTGACGAGTTTGACAAGATGGCTGAAGCTGACCGCACAGCCATCCACGAGGTCATGGAGCAGCAGACCATCTCCATTGCCAAGGCCGGCATCCTCACCACACTCAATGCCCGCTGTTCCATCCTGGCTGCTGCCAACCCTGCCTATGGGCGCTACAACCCCCGCCGCAGCCTGGAGCAGAACATACAGCTTCCGGCTGCACTGCTCTCTCGATTTGACCTTCTCTGGCTGATTCAGGACCGGCCTGACCGAGACAATGACCTCCGGTGAATGAAGCTCAGCGCCCCGAGAGCCCTTTTGCTGGGCTGGAGGGAGGGAGATGAAATTAGAAAAATCCCTCTAGTTGTCTGTGGAAATTCTAGAGCCTCCTGCTCTTTGAACAGGCTGGTCTGTAGTGAGCAGATAAAAGAGTCAGGCCTGAGGTGCTGATTTGGAAGGAGTCCTGGAAAGTGTGTTCCTGCCATGCTATGAGGAAGAGGTGGGGCTGAGGGAGGGATACTGAGTTAGGTTCTGGTGTGCAGCCCTGAAGTACTGCTTTTTGCCTTTGCTCTTCTCAGGTTGGCCCAGCACATCACCTATGTGCACCAGCACAGCCGGCAGCCCCCTGCCAAGTTTGAGCCTTTGGACATGAAGCTTATGAGGTAGGAGGGCTGGGTAGGAGCGATGCGCCCCAGCAAAGCCCAGTGCCTGGCAGTGGCTTGGGCCATATGTTTGCTGAATCTCAACCTCCGGGTGTACAGTTTTCATCACTATCCCTCCACCTTGACATTCCTGAGCCTGAGAACAGAATTAGACCACGTGGGCGCACGCACCTCCACACACCTCCACATCCCTTTAGACCTGTTCTGTTAGTAAGCAAAGTATTTTTGCTCCTTTAGCTACCCCCTAAACTAAGAGGAAGAGACTGACCCGTCTTTGGCAGGTGAATTTTTGTTTTTGCAAAGGCCATTTTCCTGAAAAGTTGGAAGTAATTTGAAATGCACTGGCAGCTTACATTTGGCGAAATCCCTCAGTGATATTCAAGCCAAGCAAATAATCATTCACTGACTTTTTTATTCCTTACTTAAAACCTCTTCTAAGAATTTTCTCAAATGGGAGCCTTTAGGGAGGAAAAAAAAAATGCCTGTGCACTCTCTTCCTCATCTCTTTTCTGCTTTCCCACCAAGTTTTTCTCCCACAGACGGTACATAGCCATGTGCCGTGAGAAGCAGCCCACGGTGCCCGAGTCTCTGGCTGACTATATCACAGCAGCGTATGTGGAGATGAGGCGAGAGGCTTGGGCCAGTAAGGATGCCACCTATACCTCCGCCCGGACCCTGCTGGCTATCCTCCGACTTTCCACTGCTCTGGTGAGTGCCGGTCCCTGTCGTGCTGGAGGGTGATGTGTTGTGACCCTTATCTAGCAGCTGCCCCCAACGTGGTGCTCGCCTTAACACGGCCACCTCCTTCCCATTGGCCCTGCCGGGGCTAAAGTGCTGACAGTGCAGATAGTGGTCCTCTCTGTGCTACCGCACTGTGGGTACTTGCTGCTCCAGCAGGGCACGCACAGCGCCCATGGAGGGAAAGGCCGCCTCACTGCTGCAGCCTGGGGGGGCATCGTCTCATTCCGTACGCTGCTAGAGCCTGTGTTGTAAACCTTTTATTTCTGTCCTCATCTCTTGGACCTTCGTCATGGGGGCTCCAAAGTGCTGTTCGTGCAGGTAGTGTGATTACCTGACCTACTGCTGAGCTAGCACTTCCCGAGCCCCCAGGACACAGCCTCTGCCAGTCTCCTTGGCTGAGCTCCCCAGGCCCCATCTGTCATGGTGGGGAGTCCAGTGGAGCTCACAAGGGTCTGGTCTCCCTCACAGGACAGCTGAACACCGGGACTGGCCAGTGTTGAGAGGCGGAGACTTGGGCAATTGCTGGACGCTGCCCTGGGCATTGCACTTGTCTCGGTCTGACAGTGCCGGCCCAACACTGCGAGTGGGGGTGTAGGGTGGGATCCTCACTTTGGTCCTATGACACAGTAGGCGACACACGGCTTGGCCAGCCTTAAACTGGAACACAGGGATCCGTGACCGTGCTGTTTCCTTCCTCCCGTCTCCATCTCTCCCCTGGCTTCCCCTTAGGCGCGCCTGCGAATGGTGGACACGGTGGAGAAGGAAGATGTGAATGAAGCCATAAGACTAATGGAGATGTCGAAGGACTCCCTTCTAGGCGACAAGGGGCAGACAGCTAGGTGAGTGGCTCAGTGAAGGATGAAACAGTCATCTTCAGTAACAGATCATTTTATCTTTGTGGGTTCTGTATTCACAAGCATGAGGTTGGCCTCAGAATTTTAACACCAAGCACCATTCTCTGTTGCTGTGGAGTGCCCTGGTATATTCCCTGATCTCACAAACTCATGCGTTTTCTTCAGGACCCAGAGGCCAGCAGATGTGATATTTGCCACTGTCCGTGAACTGGTCTCAGGGGGCCGAAGTGTCCGGTTTTCTGAGGCAGAGCAGCGCTGCGTATCACGTGGCTTCACACCTGCCCAATTCCAGGCGGCTCTAGACGAATATGAGGAGTTAAATGTCTGGCAGGTCAATGCTTCCCGCACACGGATCACCTTTGTCTGATGACATCCTGCTTGAGACACTGGGGCCCACCTGGGGTTGCATTCAGCCAGCCCCCTCAGAAGGTGTAATGCCCTGCAGGGGATGGAGACCCCCTGTTTTCCCCACATTGCACTTCTTTTCATTCCTTTTGCTAATAAAGTTATGTTGAGTGTTATCTTCCAAACTCTGCCTGACTGACTTCACAGCAGTTTGATGTTTACACTCCTATATAGTGCACTCTTTTAATTTCATCCACTTGGTAAACTGATGTGAAAGTATCATGTCCAACTGCTAAACACAAGTACAGACACTGGGAAACACAGCCAAGGAGTAAGATGTCCCTGCTCTAAGAGAGCTTGAGGTTTGGGCTGGGGCTTCACTTTTTCATATGCTCCATTTTCCTTCTCAGGCCCCTGCGTTTTCACTCCCTTCCCTATTTAGCCTCATCTCTCATGCCAGTCAGACTCTGCATATAGCACCGGTGTGAGATGCCTGTCTCATTCCCAGTTTGCCCTTTATTTTTCAGTTTTTTTGAGGCAGTCTCGCTCTAATTCAGGGTGGCCTGAAACTTGCAGCCATCCTCCTGCCTCAGCCTTCAGAGTGCTGGTATTACAGGTGTGTGCCACCACTTCTGGCCCGGTTTACCTTTGTGTTAACTGGAATCAAGCCTAAGGCCTCATACGTGCAAGGCAAACATTCTAGAGCAACATCCCCTTTGTATTTGTCAAGCAAGGTCTCAGTGATGCAGGCTGACTTCAGGCATAGGGAGCTCCAGCCTAAGGTGGGTTTCCAGTGCACCACCACACCTAGCTTCCTTTTTTTTTTTTTTTTTTTTTTTTGGTCTTTTTGAGACAGGGTCTCGCTATGCAGTTCAGGCTGGCCTTGAGCTCACTTTGTAGCCCAGGCTGGTCTCGAACTCACAATGATCCTCCTGCCTCAGCCTCCTGAGCGCATGTGCCACCACACCTGGCTATTCCTTGTTCCTTAAGCACTCTCATCAGACGTCTTGCTCATCATCTTTAGTCAACTCCCTTAAAGTCCTATTTAAGACTAGAGACTGGGGAACTGCAGAGTGATGTTGGAATGGATCACCTGGCACACAAGTGCATATATTTAATCTTTAGACCCCCCCCTCCCTGGCTTCATCTGGCTCCATCTAAAGTGTGGAGGACACTAGGCTCTGCCTGAGGGCTGAGGTACCTATGGGTCTAATAGATGTATGTACCAATGTAGTACATGCAGAAAGAACCAAGAAACCCTCTTTACAATTCACATAGGTCAAAGGTTTGAGTTGCCTATTGTAGAAATATGCTTAATATCCTTTCCTGCCTTTTTATGTGAAAAACACTTGCAATAAAATTAATTTAGCCTGGGACAACAGATTTGCAGCATTGGCTTAGGTAAGCCAGTATCAGGATGACATTAAGGGACAGAACATAGACCGTGTAGGTGGAAGCATGCAACCTTTGACTCCACGGTCTAAGACTCCACCTGAATGAACGTAAGTCACCTCACGTAGCTGAGAATTTGTGGTCACTGAAGGGGATTATGAACAGCTGACGACAAACAGGGCCTCTGCCTCTGAGCAAGGCTGGAACAAAAGCGTCCTTTTAAGATCCAAGGTGAGAGACCCGTCTGGAGCCTAACAGAGAGGACAAAGCCACTGGGAAGGGGTGCTGAGGGGCTGCTCTCCTTTTATTAATGACAACAGTTTCTAAGAGTATAGCGCCCAGCCCCCTTGGGACAGCTGTCTGACCCCTGTGCGTGATCTCTTCAAATACCCTCGTCAGAAGAAGAGCCCCCGCATTCGCCTGCCGATGCCTTGTCGGTCGTAGAGGACGTTGAATTTGTTCACAAACTGGTTCATGGTGTTGCAAGTTTTGGTGATGGTACCAAGGTAGGCCATGAGCCCCACATCGTTGCATTGCTGGGAGGGAACAGAAAGAACCAGTTCCCCAGAGGGTCCCTCACATCATGCCAGGGCACCACAGTCCCATGCCTGCCTACAGAAATGATGTAAGTAAGCCCCGCTTCCCCATTCAAAGTTTTACACTCACATCATAAAAGTCTGTCTTGAATTTGTCTGTGCTGAGCACTGGAAGGCAGTGACACAGAGCATAGGCCTCCCGCAGGATCTCATGGTTGAAGGGGACTTCTCCTAAGGGTACAAAAATGCTGCAATGATGTGGACGCTGTCATTTCCCCGAGAGGAAAAATGGTGAAGGGCCAGGGAGGCACCTGTCCTACCTGCTTCAGATGCTTTGACATATTCCAAGATGAGCTTGACGCGGCTGTGCAGCATCTTGATGGCGCTATGCTGTGCTATCAAATGTTCGGCCACTGGAAGGGGACAGGGCCAGGTGAAGGGTAAGAAGGCATGGGGTGACCCTTCCACCCCTCCCAAGGAATTGCCCCGCTTTACCAGTAGAGTTCTCTCCACTGCCTGTTGCTGTCATTCGGGCTACATGGTCTACCCCGATGCGTTCGGCTTCCTCTGTGGCCAGGGTGTAGGTCAGCTCAGCAAACAGCATTGTGGCCTGCAGGGTATCCAAGACAGGGAGAGTCAAAAGCAGGAAACAGGCCAAGAGCAGGATCTGAAGACTGAAGGGTGGTGTACTACCTACCTCTCCATTGATTATATCAATGACAGACTCAAAAACACTAACAGGCAGCTGTAAAGAACAGATGGAAAACAGTTCTTACTAAAGGCAAACACACCAGAACCTACATTCTGTTTCAAGTTGGCCTGGGCCCTTTCACACGCTCTCTCTCATCTAGTTTCCCCAAGAACCCAGTGAATTAGGGATTATGTCCACTTTATGTGTGACAGTGCTAGACAGAGGTTTAAGGACTAACTCAAAGTCACACAGCTCATAAATGGCAGCACAGATTCAATCCTGGCACTCTCCAGTAAAGGAGAAATGTGTCACATTTAAATGATATTAAAGGATAGGTGTAGGACAGAAAAGCGGCACATAGTGGGCCTGGGGTCAGAATACTCACATCTGTGTGCTTGGTCATAGGGTTCAACTTAAGAAAGAGGGGGCTCTCAATAATCTCGCACACCTGAAAGAGAGGGGCAGTGCACAGCGAAGTCAACCCCCATCTTTCATCTTCCCCTCTGTTCCCTGCCCCAGCATGCACACGTGTGAGCATGTATACCTGCTTATGGACGTGGATGTCGGAGGGGTCAGGCGGCCCCCCTGTGGTATACCAACCCAGAAATTCCAGCTCCTTGAATACCTGTTTAACTGGAGAGTAAGAGGCCAGAGCACACAGGATTTCTTTAAACCACCCTTCCTCAGTTTGAAGCTCCTGGTCTATATTTACCAACTGCTACCTTCTCAAATTCTGATTCAGTTTAGAATTTTTTTTTTTTTTTTTTGGTTTTTCTCCGGTACCAGGAACTGAACTCACGACCTTGCGCTTGCCAGGCAGGCGCTTTTGCCGCTGAGCTAAATCCCCAGCCCCCAGTTTAGAATATTTATTCCTTTCTAGCCTGTCTTCTTTCATTTGGAGCAATACTGATTTTTTTTTTTTTTTTTTTTTTTGAGACAGGGTCTCGCTATGCAGTTCAGGCTGGCCTTGAGCTCACTTTGTAGCCCAGGCTGGTCTCGAACTCACAATGATCTTCCTGCCTCAGCCACCCCAGTGCTGGGATTACAGGCTTGTGCCACCACGCCTGGCATTTGGAGGAATACTGAATGTGCTTTTTTTCCCTGAGATTCTTCAGATATTCTCCATCATCCCTCCTCTGCTCTCATCCCCCTCTCCTTTGCTCCTTCCCGACCCTCTGGATCCCCCACTTTGCGCTTTTTTTTAACTCCCACTCCTCTTCCCCACTTCCATTCCCCTCTCACACTGCTCCTCCTTGGTGTAATAATACTCCTTGTCAATGATAATCTTCTCTTCCACGGTGTGGGATAACAGCTCAAAGGAGTTCATCACCTCGATATTTCGGCCTTCCTGCTTCCCGATCAGAGCCCCAATCACTGGTAAGGAGAATGACAGGGAACAGGCAAAGATAAAGCATCTAAAATAGTCCCCTAATCACCTGAGGGTCTGGGGCCAGTGTGAACCTTGGGGAAACAGTAACTTGGCGCGGGGAGCGGGGGGTTAGCTTCAGTAAAAGGGGAAAGATCACTGTTTGGAGGTAGGGATCAAGGCAGAGGGTTGGAGATTTATGCAGAACGCTCACCCTGTACAGGTCGCCCCTCCTGGGAGCGCATGCGGATCCAGTGGTCTGAGATGTTGAGAATGACAAGGGGATGAAGAGCGACGGAAACGCTGCCCGTCACGCCGGAGGCCATCACGCTGGGGACTACTATGGGTGGAGGGAAAAGTGTGAGAGTGACAGTCCGCGCCCCACGTTCTTCCCTGGAGATGGGAGTGAGGGAGAGCACAGCCTGGGCCCTCCGTCTCTCCTCCAAGGAAGAGATGCTGCTTCTCTAGGGGGTACAGGAAGGCCTTAACACACTCTGAAATGGTGTCTCCAGCGACCGCCCCACACGGCCCGTTACCTGCTGCATCCACCTCCATCCCGCTGCTCCCTCCAGTCCCGTTTGTCGCAGGCGCCGCCGCTGCCGCCATTTTCCCCGCGCCCGCCAGCCTCGGCCCCGCCCCCTTCCTTCTCGGCTCCCGTCGGCGAACGGCGCATGCTCAATATCCGCGTGGCTCTGGGTCTCGGGTTCTGGAGCCAGCGGTCTCTGACCCGGGAACTCCACTTTCAGGACCCGCGTCCGGAAGGATTTTCGTAGACCCTGTCCCCGCCTCTCGCGGGTGACCCCGTAGGAAACACTTAACATCCCGTCCAACTTGATCTTGTCTCTAAAACTGGAATGAAAATGCCCACTTCTTAAGGCTGGTACAGAATGAATGAAATGTTATTGTCAGAATGAAAACCAAGCTTATGATCACAGCCTGCAAGTGCCTGCATGATCTGGTCCTGATTGTCAGTCGACCCTGGCCTCTGCTTTTCCAGCCCTTGATCCTTGCACTGCAGCCACACTAGCCCTCATATTTTTGTTTTTCAGTACCGGGGTTTGAACTCAGAGCCTTCACACTGAGCTACAGTCCCAGCTCTTGTTCTTTTTTTTTTTTTTTTTTTAAAGGGTAGCAAAGTTTTATTAAAGGTAGAGAAAAAGGTCCTGCAGAGTGAGTTTATACCAAGTAAAAATAGGAAAAGACGTACACCCTACAGCGTCAGGGTGGGCCACCATGCAAGACAGAACATAGTAGCACACTTTTTAATTTTATTTTATTTTATTTCATTTTATTTTATTTTATTGTTAAGACAGGGTCTTGCTATGCATTTCAGGCTGGCTTGAACTCATTATGTAGCTGAGGCTGGCCTAAAACTCTCGGGAATCCTCCTGCCTTAGCCTCCTGAGTGCTGGGATTACAGCTGTGCAACACCACACCCAGCTTTGTTACTTTTTAAATTCGAGACAATGTCTCACTGAAGTGCTAAATTGCTCAGGGTTGACTCAATTTGTTGATCTTCCTGCTTCAGCCTCTGAGAGTGCTGAGATTATAGGTGGGCACCATCAACCCAGCTCTTCATGTCTGTTTTCCATACATTTTATTCTCTCCCCCTTAAGGGCTGGGGTTCCTTAGTTTGGTTCATCACTTCATCCCTTGTGCCCAACACCATGCCTAAATATTTTTTGAATGAATTCTCCATAACACTGCATCTCCTGCCCCTCCTGTTGCCCCCACAAGTTGTTGGTCTGTACCACCCTTCTGAGGCACCTAGGAAGTAGGCTGGTTCCAGGAAAGGTTTTCTCGTGATAATGGTGACTTAAGGAAAGTAAGCAATTTTTCCACGGAGGAGCCTGGATGAAGGAAAGTTAAAGGGCCAACAATGCTCGCAGGAAGGAATCTGAGAAACCCTACAGTGAGAGAGAGAATTCGTCAAATTGTAGACCCACTAGTAAATCCCCAAGGTCTGGACCAGCTGAAGAATTTGTCAAAGCATACATACCTCATTTCTCTTAGGAAAAATAAGACCAGAAAAACCTACCCCTGTCCTTTCCCCAGTACTAGGATTAAACTCAGGGCTCTCACAGTGAGCTACCTCTCCAACTGCTGTTTTGTTTGTTTTGTTTTGTTTTGTTTTGTTTTCTAAAATGGTCTTGCTATGTAGTTCCAGCTAGCCATGAACTCAGTAGAGTTATGACCCTTAGGCAATCTCAGCCTTGGCATAGCAGGAAGGACACCTGATTAGAACAATTATGTCACCTTGATCAACGTACTACAGTCAGCAATAACAATAGCATAAACACAGCCTAGAAAAGGACAAATTATGGTAACTATTAATTTGCTACCTTTAACCATGGGAACTAGATTTGTGGTTATATAACAAAATCTAAAACAAAGCAGAAAATTGTATAAAGTAAATAAGCCCTCAATATAGCAATTTTACTCTCAGGGGGAAAACTCAAATGGGGTGGTGGAAAACAGGGAAAAGAGGAGGAAGAAATTAGAAGCAAGGCTGGCAGACGAAGATGATCTGAACTTTGGGAAAAGTGAAGAAAACAGAAGGGAAAGAGACAAGGAAGAAATAAAAATGACAGAACAACAACAAGGAACTAGGAACAGTGTTCACACTATTATAAAAACAAGAACAAACAATCAAGAAAAAAAGAAAAATCAAATAAAGAAGAAAAAATGTCCACCTCAGGCCATGTCTTCTGCTGTCATCAGTAGACCAAGTAGGCAAACAGAGCTGATATCCATGTTGATTAATCCCAGCAAACCCAGCTGTAGATTTACGGTGGGGTATTGGGTAATCCCAGCAAGCCTGCACCTTTTGTTCCACTGAAGTGCAGGTTGGTTTCTGGCTGTGAGGCTGGAACCTGATTTGTTCAGACGGCAACACTCCATGTGCCTCCTGCTGGCTTGAACTCTGCTCCCTGCCAGTTTGAACTTGGCTCCTTGACATTTGACATCCTGCCAATTTGAACTCAGTTCTGCCTCACCCTGACACTGGGAGCTGCTGGATATAGTCAACCCACAGCTGCTGAGTTCTGAGCTCAGTTGCCTTCTCTCCAAGCTGGCTAGCAATCATTACCTTCTCCTGGGGGATTTCTGATCCCAAATAACTCACCAGCCGTCTCAGTCTGCCACATCCACTGCTCTGCTCCACTGGTGTGTCTCTCTGCAGAGGCCCCTGGGATTGTCAGTAGTCACTGCGCATCTACAGGTTCCAGAGCTCCCACCCACCCCACCTCACCCTGCAGCAAGCCAGGGACCAGGGAAAAAGTGCCACTTGCCACCTCCATCTTTTGCACTGAAGTCTCTCTCTTCACTCTCCCCATGGGCTTCAATTCTTGCTTCAGATCCTTGCTGGGTCCCAGGACCCACTTCCTCCTTCTCTTCCTCTCCTTTCTGTATTCCAGTGTCTGGACATCAAATCTTGGAGAGGCTATTTCTCTGCTGTTCACCACTCCACCATCTTCCCAGAAGTCTCTGTGGACTAGATTTTATACTAGAGAAAACTTCTGTGAAATATATTATTGGAACAATTGACAAAATTGGAATAAGGACCCTCCTTTAGACAATAGTTAATAAGTGTCCTGTAGTTATATGAGAGAATATTTTCATGTTTAAGAACAGTGCTCAGGAGAAGTGGGGTTGTGAAGGTGCAGGTCTGTAATCCCAGCTACTGCAGAGGCTGAGGCAGAAGGGTCACAAGTTCAAGGCCAGCCTGGGCACTTTAGAGAGATCCTGTCTCAAAATAAAATAATAAAAACGGCTGAGGATACATCTCAGTGATAGAGCACTCCTGGGTTCAATCCCCAGGACTGCAAAAAAGAGAAATATATACAGAGTAAAAGAGTATGATGTAGCCTACTCTCAAATAGATTTCTCTCTCTAGGAGAAAAAAAAACTCAGAAAACCCAGAGACATGAATTTGGCATTTGGGTCAACTTGCAACTGTACTGACCAATATAATGAGTGCTCGCTGCATGTGCCTTTTGAACATGGTCTGACCTAAAACGTTCAAGAGAATGTTATAAAGTAAGTTCAAGGCCAGCCTGAACTACTACACAGTGAGATCCTGCCTCAAAAAACCACACACACACAAAGCAAATATCACTAAGTGCTAAATGTTGAAAATGTTACAAATTGGGCTGGGGGCATAGCCCAGTGGTAGAAGACTTGCCTATGGTGTACCTGGCCCTGGGTTGGATCCTTAGTCTGTCTGTCTGTCTGTCTGTCTCTCTCTCTCTCTCTCTCACACACACACACACACACAATCACAAATTAATAAATCTGGGTAAGAGCATTTGGTAGCTCTTCCCAGTATTCTTACAGCTCTTGTGTAGATTTGAAATAATTTCATAATAAAACATTTTTTTGGCCTTTTTTTTGGAGACAGGGTCTTGCTATGCAGTTCAGGTTGGACTTGAGCTCACTTTGTAGCCCAGGCTGGTCTCAAACTTGCAACAGTTCTCCTGCCTCAGCTCCCAAGTGCTGGGATTACACAGGTGTGTGCCACCACACCTGGCCAAAACATTTTAAAAAGGAACTTGAATATATCAGCTAATTGCCATGAATGAACAGTGAAAATTTTGTTTTCAGTATTGTTTATTTCTCTTTTAGGTGTTGTAGTTATTTTTTTAAAATGAAGATATGTACCAAATATTTAAAGACAAGTCTGGGCATGGGAATCAGGTGTGGTTGTGCATGCCTGTAATCCTGGTTCTCTGAAGGCTAAGTCAGGATGACTGTCACAAATTAGAGGCCAGCCTGGGCCCTGGACCACACAGTGAGTTTACGGCCGGTCTGAGCTACATATCACGATCCTGTCTCAAAAAAATAAAAAATAAAAAAGTAAAACGTCCCCCAAAACAGCTTTAGGCAGCCTGGGAAGCCTAGTGAGTTCTAGGGTGGTGTAGACTACACAGGAAGATCCTATGTCAAAACAAACAACAAAAGCCAGGTGTGGTGGCACACACCTGTATAATCCCAGCACTCGGGAGGCTGAGGCAGAAGGATCACTGTGAGTTCAAAACCAGCCTGGGCTACAAAGTGAGCTCAAGGCCAGCCTGAACTGCATAGC
>NW_004955573.1:779793-810069 GCF_000276665.1 Chinchilla lanigera
TATGATTATATGATATCTAATATTTGCTACAGAATGACTGAAGAGTGTAAGGGGAGGGTAGAAATGAAATAAAATTGGCCACATACTGATAAGCCTTGACATTTTTGATGGGTATAATAGGTTGATTATATTAGTATCTTTACTGTTATATCTTTGAAAATTTCCATAATAAAAGATGAAAGAAAAAAAAGAGAAGCCTGCTTTTGCTAAATGCGAAATTGGTGGTAAGAAAAAGGATGATCATGGATGATCGTGTTTGCCAAGGAATAAAGGCCAAACAGGTCACACTCAATTTTAAGGCAGTCTTTCACTAATGTCCCAGCAATTGTCTGAGTTTTATTTTGTTTTGTTTTAATCTTCATAGTCTTATTAAATTTTTAATTTTACCTTTTTCTTTTTGTCTTTTTGAGACAGGGTCTAGCTATGTAGTTCAGGCTGGCCTTGAACTCACTTTGTAGCCCAGGCTGGCCTCGAACTCGCAATGATCCTCCTGCCTCAGCCTCCCAAGTGCTGGGATTACAGGTGTGCGCCACCACACCCAGTTAAATTTTTAATTTTAGATTTAAAAATATTTTACTTTATGTGCATTTCTCCATGGAAGCCTCTGTGGTCACCAGTAGTCCCTGAGAGTCTGCAGGTTCGAGCTGCCACTCCCACGCAGTGAGTCAGGGCTCAGTGACAAAGTGCCACTTGCCACCTCCTTCTTCTGTGTTGAGGTCTCTCTTCATGCTCCCTCTGGGCTTTATTTATTTATTTATTTATTTTGGTACCAGGATCGAACTCATGACCTTGCGCTTGCTAGGCAGGCACTGTGCCGCTGAGCTATATCCCCCACCTTAATGTGTGCTTTTTATTGTTGTTGTTTTTGGTACCGGGAATCGAACTCATGACCTTGCGCATGCTAGGGAGGTGTCCCTGTGGGCTTTAATTCTCACTTCAGGTCCTTGCTGGGTCCCGGGGACCCATTTCCTTCCTTTTTCTCATCTTATGTTGCTATATTGCAGCGTCTGGACACCACAGCAGAGGCTGTTTCTCTGCTGTTCACCACTCTGCCATCTTCCCGGAAGTCCCTTGTTTTATTTTTGAGACAAGGTCACACTATGTAGTTCAGGTTGGCCTTGAACTTACTGTGTAGCATAGGCTGGCCTCGAACTCACAATGATCCCTCTGCCTGTGCTTTATGAGTGCTGGGATTAAAGGTGTGCACCACCACACCTGGCAGAGAGGGGTACAGTGCTTCACAGATTGGAGTCTATGTTAATAAAGTTGATAGTTTTTATTATTATCTCATTAAAGAGATCCTTTACCTTTTGCTTATTTTAAATGCTTTTGAGATATTGTTCAGAAATCTGCACAACTCATTAAACGGTGGTTACTGTAAAATTTAAGAATGACTAATGAATCAGTTGATTATACATACTTCCGAAGTAAACTCCCTAAACATCTCTTAAGTGCATTCTATTTAAAAAGTACTAAAAACTCTCAAATTCAGATTATGGTGTTATCCTTTCCTACCTTTTAACAAAATGAAACACAACAGACCGCTTTGCTTTTTGGTACCAGGAATCGAACTCAGGACCTTAGGCTTGCCAGGCAGGCTTTTATGCTGCTGAGTTATATCTCCAGCCCTAACTTTGTTGTGTTATCTACCTTCTACAGGGTGGAGGTGACTAGGCTGGCAGGGAACAGAGAGACAGAGTGAGTCTGAGAAATAAAGGAGTAAAAGGCTGGGGATTTAGCTCAGCGGCACAGCGCTTGCCTGGCAAGTGCGAGGTCGTGAGTTCAATTCCCGGTACCGGAAAAAAAAAAAAAAAGAAATAAAGGAGTGACGTGAGGGTCTATGAGGACCACACCGTCTGGCCTCAATTGCACTGTCTTTGAATCTGCTGTATTGTCTAGAAGTTGTACCTCTTTGGGATGGGTTCGTGGTTATCCATCCATTTGTCACTGGCTAGTGATAATGGAAATTAAAACTGAAGTCTTCAGTGCAAATTTACAGGAAATAGCTTTAACTGAAAAGTAGAGAAAATAAGAGGGGGCACGCACAGCTCTGACCCACATCACGCTGGTACCCAAACAAAGGAAAATAAGAGAAAATAAGGAAAGGGATTCCATTTGAGGAACTGAAGGGGGCGTAGATCTCAACAGGAGGCTCAGACTGGCCAGTTTTCTGGGAGCAGTGGTGGGCTGTGGACTGACTGATCATTATCTTAGTCTGTGCTTTTTGCGGCTCCAAAGGATCCTTATGGCTTCAGGCACAGTTTCGTTCCCTTGAGAGGACTGTTCTCGCCTGGGGCTGTCTCTCTGCTGGTATCCAAGGTGACACTAGGTTTACGGCAGTGGACACTTCTGGGCATAGCTGAATGTGGCTGTAAATCTCTCCTTTTGGTGTCCTCCATCGTGAAGAAGGATGGGATAGGCTGGGTAAAGGTAGGGTCACAAAATCTGGTTTCGCCATTTTTTAGACAGGTACCCCCTAAATGATGAGCATGCCTCAGTGCAGAGCTGTGAAGGAATTTGACTCAGAGTCTTACAAAATGAAGGCCAGGGTTTGTTCTGCTTTTAGTTACCCATTGGGCATCTGTAGGCCCAAAACAAGAGTCACGGTTTTATTTTTTGTTTTGTCGCTTGTAAAGCAAAAGCCACTTTTAAGTCTCTGCCTGAAGGGCCCAGAAGTTTGTCCTCTGTCCCTGTGGTGGGATGTGACTGTATCATCATTCATCTGTTGAATGACCATTTAGGGGTGCTCTCTGTTGGCAAGCAGAATTCCAGGTGCTAGAGTACATCTCTGAGCAGGGTAGAGTTCTGATCTCCCGGAGCTCGTGTTCTAATTGCAGGAAGCAGACAACAAGCCTGGATTACAACATTAGGGGCTGGGAAGTGCTGCTTAACATGGAAAGGCAGAAACCTGAATGGGGCGAGGAGCCAGGCGTGAGGGGCCGTGACAGAGTATTCCAAGCAGCGGGGACGATGGCAGCAAAGCTCTTGAGGCGGGAGATGTTGGTGTGTCTCCGAGTAATAAGAAAGTCAGTGGCAGGAGCTGACTGGGTGAGGGGAGAGAGTCACGGGACATGAGCAGTAACCGAGTTGGAAGCCACATGGGAGATTAGAAGGATTTAACTTTCAACCTGAGGAAAATCCAAACAGAGGAGAGACACGATCTGACTTATGCTTTGAAAGGGTCATCCAAAGGAAAAAATAAAAGCCAAAGAGCTAAAAAGAAGAAGAAAGAGGAGGAGAATGGATGGCAGTGACGGCGGCAGCCAGGCATGATTTTGCGTGCCCGTAATCCCAGTACTGTTGGGCTGGATGCTGAGGCTGGCAGATTGCGGATTCAAGCCCAGCTTGGGAGTCATAGCAGTTTAGTGAGACAATGTCTCAAAATAAAAAATAAGTTGGGTGTGGTGGAGCACGCCTGTAATCCCAGCACTCAGGAGGCTGAGGCAGGAGGATAGTTGTGAGTTTGAGACCAGCCTGGGCTACAAAGTGAGCTCAAGGCCAGCCTGAACTGCATAGCCAGACCCTGTCTCAAAAAGACAAAAAATAAATAAATAAAAATAAAAGGGCTGGGGTGTAGCTCAGTGTGAAGACCTTGGGTTCAATCCTCAGAACCCTTCCATAGCAAAAACCTAAGGTTAAGAAAACCCCCTTCCTACCTGGCTTCATCAAGGAGAAAAATCTAAGTAAGTTTTTTTTTTTTCTTTCATTTTTTGTTAGCATGTTTGGATCCATAATAACTATACTCATTTTGGGGAACTGGTACACATACATATCACATCTTAATCCTTTTCACTGCCTCTTCCCCTCCCTAGCACAGTTCAGTTTCAAGGGCCGCAGGGATGTGGCCTGAGCCCGCAGACCAGAATGGAGCAGAGGGGGCTGGAGATTTAGCTCAGCAGCAAAGGGCCTGCCTGGCAAGCGCAAGGTCGTGAGTTCGATTCCTGGTACCAGAAGAAAAACAAAACAAAAAAAACAGAAACCAGAATGGAGCAGAGACACGGTAACCTGAAAAAGTGTGGACAGAGGTGAGGCATCAGGAGGAGAGGCTGTGAAAGGTCCCATGCAGCCAACTGACCAAGAGTGGGAGGTGCTTCTGGATGTTGCACGTTTGACCTCCGGCTTGGTGCCAGGCAGTTCCCACCATAAGCACGGACACGAGTGACCCAACTCTATGGCCCTTTTGCAGCCACGAACTATGACCCCCAAAGGCAAGATTTGCATTTCCCATGTGTGTACTTTTCCGTGTGGTAACCCAAGGAGCAAGGCCACTGATAACAGCGCAATTCAATGCAATGTGGCAAGCTTCACCCAGGGGTGAGCTGGCCAGACCAGAAGGAGAATGGCCTTCCACTGTGCCCGGTGCGCAGAGCAGTGAAGTCACTTTGGGTTTTACATGGCGGCCTTGGGGCTGGACAGCCATAGCAGTCCGATGGACCCCATCATTTCGAGTTAGTTAAAACATCAGTGAACTGGCTGAGGCACTTAGGGGAGCCTCTGGCCCACATCTTTGCTTTGGTCAGTTTCTCCCAAAGCCATAGCTGCCAGTGTTTCAGGTAAAGCAAAGATGCTGCTAGGGCCAGGCTGGCTATTTTCCTCCTCGGCCCTGTGTGCGTGTGTGTGTGTGTGTGTGCGCGCGCGCGCACACACACACACGCACGCGTACTGGGACTTGCCTTTAACATGCTAGCCAAATGCTGTACAACTGAGCTGTGTACCCAGGCCTTTTTTCAAGATGTTTATTTTGAGACAAGCTCTCCCTAAATTTCCCAGGCTGACCTGCAACTTGTGATCCTCCTGCCTCAGCCTCTGGAGTAGCTGCGGTTACAGGCATATGCCACCGTGCCGAGCATACTCTTCTAGGTGCACCGTTTATATTTGGTTAGCAAAGATTCTTAGAGTCTTCTCATCTTTTTCAATTACCAGGGTCCACTTGACTTCTCCAAAACGGGGTCATCGGGGTAAGAGCTGCAGTCCTCCGGAGCAGCAGGCAGTGTGTACTTGGCATCTACGTCCAGTAGGTGGCGGTGTTGTACTGAGAAATGGCCTCTCTAGAGCGCACTAGAGACAATGGACTTTAACAAGTAAAGTTGTGATTTCTTTTTCTTCTCTTCAGATTCTTGTTTCTGCCTGACCATCTGGGAGGGGGAAAAGAGGCGAGCAGAGAAGTGATTTTGCAGTCTCACCAACGTGGAGAACCACGTGGCAGCCCCTGAATGGGGAGGACCCTTCAACACTGGACCGGGCTGGTAAATGCAAGCCTGTGCCCCAAGTCCTACTGGCCATCCTGATGTAGAAGCAACCAAATCAAGGAGACCTGCACGCAGGCTAACTTTAGCTTCCCATCTCCAGTGGGAACTCTGACCAAGCCCCACAGGTGAATCTGGGTACCTTTTCCCTACCAAGAACAAGGACTGAGAAATCTAGCACAGGTATGTCAAGGACTGCAGCTAGCGACGGCTCTGTGTCATCTGCTGGCTGAGGGTTCTTTTGCTCAGTTTGGATGGAAATCACAAATAGGCAAAGTGTAGCTCGTTCAGTGTAAACAACCCTGAGCTTTGGATGCCAGCAGCTCTCAGCTCTTGGTGCTAGTGCCCTCCGGCACTCTCCTGGCAGCAGGACTCCACAGCTGACAGCAGCCCTTGGGGATTCTCACGGCCACCGAGCTGGCAGCTCCTGACAAATCTCCATTACTCTCTGTTATTGGCTGCTGGCTGCCAGTCAGTCCCTTCAGAGAACAGGTCCTGCTGGGCGTGGTGGTGCACGCCTGTAATCCCAGCACTCAGGAGGCTGAGGCAGGAGGATCGTTGCTAGTTCGAGGCCAGCCTGGGCTACAAAGTGAGCTCAAAGTCAGCCTGAACTGCATAGCAAGACCCTGTCTCAAAAACATCAAAAAAAAAAAAAAACAAAAAAACAAAAAAACAAAAACGTAGCAGAAAACAGGTTCCCACCATGAGCACAGACACAAGTGACCCAACTCTATGGCCCCCAAAGACAAGATTTTCATTTCCCATGTGTATACTTTTCCACATGGTAACCCAAGGAGCAAGGCCACTGATAACAGAGCAATTCAGTACAATGTAGCAAGCTTCACCCAGGGGCGAGCTGGCCAGACCAGAAGGAGAATGGCCTTGCACTGTTCCCGGTGCACAGCGTTACCAGCTACAGTTGCTGGCTACTTTGGGCCCTAGTAACGGTTGGTGTTACCAGCGCCTAGTGTAGCGGCTCAGCACACCCGACTCAAGATACAAATCACAAACAGGCAAAGATGTATCACTCAGAAGGGGCTTTATTAGGGCTTATGCCGCAACATAAAGGGGAACAGTGCACAGACTGACCCGCTAAGGATGTGGGGGAAGTTGCTTATACAAAAGAACGAGTGGGGTCCCATATGCACAGACTTTCTGCATAGTCCTAGGCAGGGGTAGGGCTCCTCACGGACCTGATGAGACCTCTTGTACCTCTGCGGGGCAGTCATCTGGGATGGACCTATGACATGCTCGCTGCCACCCAAGCAAACGTCTCCCTGAGCAGCTGTGTGATGTAGTGTGGCTGGCGGCGAGGCATCTGGGGTACTGCAGAGGAACAAAATAAAGTAAATCCTCCTGGGACACACTGGGCTCTTCTCTCCCATCTCATCAAGGACCCTGTTAATTACCCTGCTCCCATACGCTGAGGAGAAAGGGAAGCCAGCCAGCTTATTGGGCATGGTGGGCAGCTGCACATGGGCTACAGGACTTCTGGTTTTTGACCTGTTCAACATGGTATATCCCGCAGTGACCTTTTTCAAGCAGTCCATCCCAAGTTGGGTGTTGGTGCTGCCCTGTCTTGACCCCTGAAGCTTTGCTTGGTTTTGGCATAAGGGTAAGGTGATCTTCCAGGAAATTAGGCCTAGCCACCAAGATTAACTTAGCGTTAAAGACATTGTAGACAGTGATACATGCATACCTATTACAGCAGCACAATTCATAATAGCTAAATCTTGTTTTTGTTTTTCTTTTTGAGACAGGGTCTCACTATGCAGTTCAGGCTGGCCTTGAGCTCACTTTGTAGCCCAGGCTGGTCTCAAACTCACAGTGATCCTCCTGCCTCAGCCTCCCGAGTGCTGGGGTTACAGGTATGCGCCACCACGCCTGGCTTCATCATAGCTAAACCTTGGAAGTGGCCTGTACACCCATCAACAGATGAAGGATAAAGAAAATGTATTACTTAGCATAAAAAAGGAGAAATCTGAGTCATTTGTAGGACAGCAGATGCAATTTGAGACCATATGCTAAATGAAATGAATCAGACAGAAGGTTAAATATTGTATGGTTTCCCTTGTATAAGAAGCCTAAAATGTAAATAATCTAAAGAATAAAATTAAAGCTGGATGACAGGAAATAGGAGAGATAGACTTTGTGGAAATACATGGGTGATCTAGGGGAGGTAAATGATTAAGCTGTGATATGTATCTGTACCAGTTCCCCAAGATGAATGTTATTATGTACTGCAAACATAAAGTCCACCCAAAAATGTATACACACTGCAGGAAAAGAAAAACCTGTGTAAATACTTGAACCCTCCATTTACTGAGATATCATGAGATGAATACAAGTTACCTTTGGCTCTACAATTATAAGACGTGCTCAAAGTGGTGGCTGTTAGCTTCTAGATATTCATTAGTACAGTGAACTGCTGCTTAGGTAACCTTAGTCACTGAGTTTGCTGCACATGCATTTTCAATGTCTCCTTTAAGGGCTGGCAATGTGGCTGGCAATTTTCTGTGACATGTGACATCCTGTAGGGTCCCCCATACAAGGGTAACACTAGCTGTTGCAAAAGCATCATACTACTTTTTTTTTTTTGTCTTTTTGAGACAGGGTTTCGCTATGCAGTTTAGGCTGGACTTGAGCTCACTTATGTAGCCCAGGCTGGTCTCAAACTTGCAACGATCCTCCTGCCTCAGCCTCCCAAGGGCTGGGATTACGGGCGTGCGCCACCATACCTGGTCTCATACTACTTTTCTTTTCCTGCAGTGTGTCTACATTTTGGGGGACAGACTATATATACTCATAGAAAATGAAAAAAAAACATGAATTGACTGAAGATTTTTTTCCCTGATTAAGATCCTTTACCCCGTATTGGGCGACCTCTCACTGCTCAGCCTGTGAACACTGGCACCACTGCAGTTGGTTACCAAGCAGGACAGTGGGGGATCCTCACTGCCTCACGTCCACTTGCACAAGGGCCTGTGGCAGCAGATCCCAGGGAGTCTTCTTGCATTTCCAAACCCTACCCATGTTGTACTTCCGGTTCCAGAGAACCGCGTCTCTATCATTGTCCAAACCTTGTTGCCAAAGCTGTTGGGTTTGGAATTTGATTTTACTTTACTTATAAGTTACTCTATTACTGATTTATGGTTATTGGCAGAAGACACAAGACTCCTGAGTCAGAGACAAAGGACTTATGACTCGAGCACAGCAAGCAACATGAGCACCAGCTTGTTTGTAATGGTTTCTGTCATTTCCTGGACCCACAGTGAGATGAGTGGGCTCAGAGGGAACCTATACTGTACGTGCTATAGGCTGCTTTGCAGCTGAGCTGAGACGGGGGATGCACTGCTTTTAAAGCAAGCAGTAAGCAAGCCTACTCTTTGTTTAGGGGGAGATGTGATCTCATCCCTTGAGGCAACTGAAAAACAACCCTGAAAAATGGCCCAAGTAAAATACTGCTGGTTGGCCCAGAGAACAATGATGTACTTAAATTAGAAAGGATGAAGGAGGCTGAGGTACAGGATTGCAAGTTTGAGCCCACAGCAACTTAATGAAACCCTGTCTCAAAATACAAAATAAAAAAGGGCTGGTTTTATAGCTCAGTGCAAAGGCCCTAGGTTTAATCCATAGTACCCCCCCCCCAACATACAAAGTATAAATTCATTGTTTATTTTAGTCTTTTTGAGACAGGGTCTCACTATGCAGTTCAAGCTGCCTTTGAACTCACTTTGTAGCCCAGGCTGGCCTCAAACTCTCAGCAATCCTCCTGCCTCAGCCTCCTGACTGCTGGGATTACAGGCATGCTCACCACGCCTGGCCAAAAATTCCTTGTATGATAATATCATACATATATTTCAGGCTCAAAGCCTAGAGATTCTGAATCAACAGACCCAGGTGAGTTATGGAGTCTGCCTTCTCTCAAGTCCCCTGGTAGTTCTGATGTCACGCTACAGTCCAAGAATTTTCTGAAGAAGCCATAAAAGTAGGCTGTGCCATCTCCTGCCTCAGTGTCCTAAGTGCTGGGAGTACAGGGGTGCAGCACCAAGACCGGCTCATCCTGAGTTTTGCTAGGTACTGGCGCACCGTTCTCTCTTGCTCTGAGGCCTTTGCACTGACCACTCCTGTTATGGGATACACGCACAAACTGAGCTAGCATCTCCTGATGCCAAAGAATGAACTTGAGGATGCTGGGGCAAAGTAAGAAGAAAGTTTATTAGAGGAATCTTCCTGAGAGCAGGACAAGGCCTGAAAGTGGGCTGCCATGGGGACTCTTCATCTAGGGCAGTGGTGGCGAACCTGCGGCCCTTGTGCCGAGGTGGGCTGTTTGTATCACTGAAAGCTCCAAAAGGTTCATCATCGCTGGTCTAGGGATTTTTATGCACAAAAACAACTATGTCTCAGGCCTCTCCGGGCAAAGCTGAAGTCAAGCTATGGGGTGACCAGCGAGGAAGTTTGACTAGAAATGGGCTTACAGAAATTGAGGGCTCAAAAAAAAAGGAAAAAGGAAAGAAAAAAACAAAAAACCTCAGGGCTCATAGCAAGCACTGTTAATTGTAACTTTTCTAAAATTATCAGCACAAGAACAAAGACATTCTTCAGAGGATACGAATATAGGCTTGTGTGTGCTTTATCTATCGCCTTGTTTTTATCACATTCCTGGGCAGGAGGATCCCACCAGTTTAACATCGGGCGGCCGGAGCCCGGGCGCCCACCAAGGTTCTCCATCCTGGGGCCTGGCTTTTTGTTTGCTTCCGGCAGTCTCAGGCTTCTTATCTTGTCCTTCACTGAGTCACCCTGACTCCTTCTCAGGCCTGGCTTTTTCCTGCTGCCTGTCTTGCCTGAGGAACTCCCTCTGCCTAGCACACTCCCCCGCTCCCCTCCTAGGCCAGCGGCAACCGGGAAAGTCTTCTCACCTTACCTCAGGGTCCTGTTCATCCTCAACAGCTTTTAGTGCACACCATGTTTTACTGGGACCGATTGTTTAAATTAGTGTCCTAAGATGGAAGTCACTGGAGGCGCAGGCCTGTTGGTCCAGGGCTGTGGGTACCCAACCGATACTGGGTGCAGTGAGAATGACGATCAAAGGGAGGCCTGGCTGGGAGGGGAATCAAGTGTGCTAACAAAGCTGGGGGTGGTGACCCACTCTGGGAGGCTGAGGCAGGAGGATGGTGAGTCCAAGTGCACCCTGGGCAACTAGTGACTCTGAGAGAAGTTGTCTCAAAATAAAACAAAAAAATGGCTGAGGATGTAGCTCACTGTGAGGGCCCTGAGTTCAATCCCCCAGTAGTTAAAAGAAAAAAGAAAATTACATGAACGACCCTGTCCTGTTCCCTCACTCACTCCCCTCAAATGCTGACCTGACAGTAGCAGGTTTCCCCTTTCCCTTCCCTCCATAACTTACCTGCTGCCTTCTGTCCCATGCCTTGCACACAACTTGTGCCAGAATGTTTTCTCCAAGCTCTAGTTACTTAAACGGGGCATTTGTACATTACAAAACGAACAAAACAAAAACAAAGAACTTAAGTCTGTTTGGAAGCAATTTTCAAATAATACCCTTTTTGTTTTTGTTTTGTTAAGTCAGGGTCTCTGCACATAGCCCAGGCTGGCCTCAACTTCGTGATCCTTCTGCCTCTGCCTCATCAATGTTAGGATTACAAGGGTATATCACCACGCTCAGTAAGGACCTACGTTTTACATGCACAAATTCTTCAAGCATGTGTGTGTGTGTGTGTGTGTGTGTGTTTTCATACTGGGGAATGAATTCAGGCCTACACACTGAACGAGAGCCCTAGCCTTTTTCTTTTCTTTTTTCTTTTGTTTATCTTTGTTTTTCTTTTTCTTTTTTTTTTTTTTTTTTTTTTTGTCTTTTTGAAATAGGGTTTCACTATGCAGCTCATGCTGGTCTCGAACTCACTTTTGTACCTCAGGCTGGCCTCGAACTTGCTGAGATCCTCCTGCCTCGGCCTCCGGAGTGCTGGGATTACAGGAGTGAGCCACCACGCCAGACCCCTAGCTCTTTTTCATTTCATTTAATTGTTCTGAAAAAAAAAAAAAAAATAGTTGTTTTGAGACAGGATCTTGCTAAATCGTTAGAATGTCCAGGCTGGGCTCGACCTTAGGATCCTTGCACCTCAGCCTCCCAGAGTGTCTTCAGGAGTCTCCCATTTGCTACCTGCGTCTGGGAGAGGGAAGCACGAGCCGTGATGCTGTAGGCCTCCAAATGCCTCTTCCGGCCCTGCGCGGCGCCTGGCTTGTCCTGGCCTGACCAGCAGTAGGCGCCAACGGCCAGCCTGGCGGGAAAGACAGGCCCCTCCCCGAGTGCCTCGTCAGCTTTCCGGCCCTTGGCTCGGAGGGTGAGCCTTCCTAAATGCGTAAACCACCGAGAGGTAAGGACCTCCCATTTTCCTAGAGAGAACAAGTGGGCGTTGGGAGCACGGTGGTGGGGTGCATAGCGAAAAGGGCGACCCGGAAGCGATAGTGGAGGAAACTTCCGTTCTTTGTTCTGTCCCCGGTGTGTGGGTCTGTGGCCGGGTCCTACAGGTCCTGGTGCGTGTCTGGTTCCCCCAAATCTCCCGTCTCTGCCCCCAGGGTGAGTCGGGCCGTCTCCGGGGCTCGCGGTGAGCGGAGGCTGTGGTCACCAGGGAAGGGGTGGTGTCCGTGCCGCTGCGGCCCGCGGGATCCCCAAGCCCGCCCGGAGCGGGGTGCGGGAGGCGCCCCTCCCTCTCCTGCGGCCGGTCCCGACTCCGCTTCCTCCCGGACCCCGGTCCCCTCCGACACCCGGCGGGACCCTTGTGGCGAGGGAAAGAAAGGGTTCCGGCTCTGGACTTGTGACTTAAACAGTATCCCCAAAGTTCCAGGCTCGCCCCTTAAGGTGTCCTCTCTTTCAAACATCTGACAGCTGCCCGAACTTAGCGCTTCTCCCGCACGCTTTCCTTTGATGGTTCTAGCTTCCCGCGTTTGTGGGAGGAGAGGAAGTCTATTTTTAACTTAGCCGGGTCCGCGCGCGGGTCAGACACTGAGCAATCCTGGGGCGCAGTTAGGACCAGGGCTGGGAGCAGGTGCGAACTCAGGTTCCGAGCGTGATCCTGCTGCAGCCCGACGAGTCGCGTCTTTTATGGGAAGGGAGACAGCTCCCTCCGGCTCCCTGTTTTAACTGATCCCTGATTTGGTCTTTTGTAGAAGTAGGACTGAGCACAGTGGGGTTTGTTCCCTGAAGAGTTTGTGTGAACTCCGTAAGAGGACAGGAGGGTGGTGAGCTTGAAACCCCTGGGCTAATTAGGACCTAAGGTATTTTTTTCTTCCAGGGCAGATGTCTTCGAACTAAGTACTGAGTAATTAGAGAAGGACTAAATAACTAGGCAAGTACTTGGAGAAGTACTAAGTCAGGGTAGCTGTCAGATGTGGGCATCATTTGGTTTCACGTGTTTGATGGACAGTCGTGGGGAGAGACTGTCATTGAAGCTGCATAGACGACTAGATCTCTGAGCGGCAGGTCTGATGGGGTGGAGTGCAGTCCCACCTCTCATGGCTAAGTCGTGCATTGCAGTGCAGAGGCCTGCAGAAGTAACGGAGTGTATCTGGCAAGTTAGCTGACAGAACAACAGGAACTTCCTGCCCCGGGTGAAAGTTCACCTGATCAACCCTCTGTGCTCTTTCAGCTCCGTCCAGAATGCTGAAAGGAAAATAATCAGTTGTGCAGGTCTTGACTTTTTTTTTTTTGGTACCGGAAATCGAACTCAGGACCTTGCACTTGCTAGGCAGGCGCTTGTGCCCCTGAGCTGTATCCCCAGCCCTATTGTGCAGGTCTTAATGGGTATTTAAATCCTGGTGCGGTGGCACACATCTGTAACCCCAGCACTCTGGAAGGCTGGGGCAGGAGGATTGCGAGTTCCAGCCCAGTCTGGGCAAGTTTAACGACTTGTCAAGACCCTAGCTCAAAATTTTAAAAACGTAGCTCAGTGCAGAGGCCCTGGGTTCAATCCCCAGTACCACTACCCTCCAAAATAAAGTTCTGTCTAAATAATCTAGCTTAGAAATAAAGTTTACACCACCACCAAATCATGCAGCATTGCCATCAACAAAAGTGAGAATTTCCAGGAACAGAGGCTGTCAAATTCCCACTTGTGACATTGGCCTTCTAGGGACTAACTTCAAAGGAAGGAAAGTATCTGGCAAGTGAATCTTCCCAAGGCCTGCTCTCACAGCCAGGTGGTCTTATTTCCCAGGAGTATCTCCAGGAAGCAGGGTTGGCAGCAGAGCATGGGAGGAGTTCTTCCTGGACCCACGACTGTGGGAGCCCAGTGGGGAGTTTCTTTCTGTCAGAAACATTGTTTGCTGATCCAGACACTGGGGACTTGTTCTCAACAATATGCCTTTGAGTTCCAGCTCTGCTTACCCCAGCTGTGAGGAGAGAGCAATGCTTTCTTCTGTGGATTCAGAGCTTTTGACTTGGCTTTCTTAGGAGAAGTGGGGTTTTGTCAGCGTCCCAAGTCACTGGGGCAACAGATGTGCGCCACTGCACCCAGCTTCTAAGGGGAGTTTGTCCTAAGAGATGATTTGTTGGGGCTGTCTGCTTTCATAAACAGTCTTGTTAGTTCTGAGGTAAAAGTGACTGCTGGCTGGCTCCAAGACAATGGTTGAAGGGACCCAGCTGGAGGGCGATGGTAGCAAGTGTATCACCTTGATTGCCCTTGGGGCCTGGCTGCTACCTTAGTGCTTGTCACTGCGTAATGTGTTAGCATTGGGAAACTGCCCAAGACTAGTCACTAGACTTTTTGAACTTGAACTTTCTTTTTTTTTTTTTTCCTTAGTTGTTGTTTTTGTATCAGGTATCAAACTCAGAACCTTGCGCTTGACAGGCGGGTGCTCATGCCCCTGAGCTATCTTCCCAGCCCCTTTTGTGAACTTTCAAGTGACTCACACAGGGCTCCTCTCCCTTTTGTGCCTTACAGGAATGTAAAGCTGTAACACAAACACCTGCTTTCCTGATTGTTGTACTCCTTGCAGTGTGGTTGGCGCTCAAATGTTTGTTATGTGAAGAATGACTAAATAGATAAAACCCAGAAGTTTCTGAGGGTTTTGTTTTTTTTGGTCCACCCCTTCTTCCTGTGCTCTTGATTGTTCTCGTGATTGCTGTGTCTATTTTAGATATGTTGCCACAGCCTTGGAGTCTTTCTTTTTTTTTTTTTTTTTTTTTTTTTTTTTTTTTTGTCTTTTTTTGAGACAGGGTCTCCCTATGCAGTTCAGGCTGGCCTTGAGCTCATTTTGTAGCCCAGGCTGGTCTTGAACTTGGAATGATCATCCTGCCTCAGCCTCCTAAGTGCTGGGATTACAGGCGTGTACCACCACGCCCGGCAAGCCTTCTAGTCTAAAGTAGAAACTTCTACCTGAGATTCAAACCGTACTCTTAAGTGCTAATACAACATTTTGTCCACTAGAACCACAGAGAACAGAACTCAATTATGGTGTCAACTGGGGAATGACTTATATTCCCCAGTATTTGTACTTATAAAAGTAGGGTGATAAAGAATCTTACATTAAAAAAAATTGGTTCTTGCTTTAGGGACTTACATTTTGATTCAAAGAGAGAAAAGAGATAAGAAAAGCTACTGCCTTCTTTGTAAGAGTAAGCACAGAAACTGGGACTAGGCTTTTCATCCTGATGAACATAAACACTTTACTTTTATAAATATCAGGGTGTTCAGCAGGGAGCCAGGGGTAGGACGTTGAGCAAAGCCTGGGCCCTTTCTGTGTCCTGTAGTATCATTACAGGGTACACGTGAATCTGTTCACCAGGATCTAGACCAGTCCCAGTTACTTTTAGGTCTTAACTGAGATGCTAGTTGCTCTCTTTATGTGTACAGGAGGTGTCTTTTAAGTTGTCTTTGAACTTTTACTTCTACAGTGCTTCCTCGTTCTCATTCAAAACCGGCTTCCTTCTGAGTCTGGAGATAGGAGATCGGAAGCCAGAACATCTACCCTACCCATGGAAACTCAGGCTGATCATGTATCTCAGGAACCTCAACCCTTGCTTGAGAGTGGTGAGGAATAAGGATTCATTCCATGTTTTATTCATTCCGCGGTCATCTGTTGACATTTCTTGTTACTAGGTGTTAGATTAACTAGACCCTAGAGGTGCCATGATTCTTCTGTTGAATAACTCACAGTCTTACGTGGGGGGCTGACTAACACCAGTTGCTACTGCACAGCTTGAGAAGTTTTACAACAGGCATTTTTGAAAGCTATTGGGCACCTCATGCAAGACCAACAATACTGAATTCTATTTTTCAGGCACTTTTTAATAGCAGACTTTGCAGTCATAGATTGCGCTCTTTAGGTGCATGCTGTTGAGTCTTTTAGACATCATTTTGTCCAAAGGCAAAATGATAATGTAGACAGAAAGCCACTAAAATGTATTTTGCTTTTGTAGATTGTAGTTTTGAGCTAGCTGGGGTTTTTTTGTTTCTTTTTTTTTTTTTTTTTTTTTTTTTTTTTTTTTTTTTTTGTCTTTTTGAGACAAGGTCTCACTGTGCAGTGCAGGCTGACCTTGTGCCCATTTTGTAGCCCAGGCTGGTGTGGAATTCGCAACAATCTTCCTGCCTCAGCCTTCTGAGTGCTGGGATTATAGGCATGCACCACCACGCCCGGCAAGCTCGTTTTAATCTTAATGGATATTATTTCTTTGCTTTTCAGGAAAAAAGCATTTAAGGTTCTTCTTTGTTAAAATCTACTGTGACTAGAGGTTTGGAATCTCCGAGACAAACATGTTACCCAGATTACAGGGAGAGTTCTGTGGTCCAGCACGGAAACAGGAAACATTTGTAGTGTGTAGATTTCATCTGGGGAAGAAGAGCTTGTGGTTGTGTTTTCAGTCAGGGATGGGGTGAAGCTGCTCATTTACCTCTAAGAACTTGGTGCAGGAATTGGGCAGCGTCACCGAGAGGACTGACCAGAGGCCAGCGGGCAGGCAGACTCACTCCTGGGCCCTTTTATTGTCCTTCAGCTCTTCCCTCCTCAGAAGTTCCTGCCTTTTCCAACAAGGACAGTCTGGGGGATGAGATGCTGGCAGCTGCTCTCCTAAAGGCCAAGTCCCAGGTGAGCACTGGTTCCCTTCACCCTTTTCCTTCCCATTTCTGGACAGTTCAGTTCAGTGACATCCCATTCGGTACCCAGATTCCTGAATCTGTCTGTCAGGGCCATGCTCATTTCTTACTTTCTGTCATGGACTCTTGGGTCTCATCCTCTGCTCTAACCGCCTTTTCCACTTCCCAGAAAGGCATTTCAAAAATAAATTCATTCATTCATTCATTCATTTCAAAAATAAACTCATTCATTCATTCATTCATTCATTGAGACAAAGTCTCACTATGTAGCTCAGGCTGGCCTTGAACTCAGAGTGATTCTCCTACCTCAGCCTCCTGAGTGCTGGAATTACAAGCGTGTGCCCCACCCCAAGCTCAACCGAAAGACGTTTTTGAGCCCCATCTTGAATTGCTGTGTTGGTGCTGCCGGTCCCTGCCATCACTGTGAAATTGTATGTGTGACCGCATTGTTTCAGGAGTTGGTGACATTTGAGGACGTAGCTGTCTACTTCATCCGGAAGGAGTGGAAGCGATTGGAACCTGCTCAGAGGGACCTGTACCGGGATGTGATGCTGGAGAACTATGGGAATGTGTTCTCACTGGGTAAGGAGATGCACCTTCTCAGGGGGCCTCTGTGGCTTCCAGTGGCTTTCTTGGTGGTTGGTAACAATGTTGTCACTGTGAACAAGTAGCGATTAGCTCGTTCTTGGAAAATCCTAATAACAATGGTAGCCAAAACTCACATATATTCAGCTTATAAAGAGTTTTCGTTGGTATTTATTTACTTAATTCATCCTCACAGTGACAGTGTAATCAGGGTAACCAGCATTACCCTCGTTTTATAGGAGAGGAAAGTGAGGTTGGAGATCTCAGATGCTTTGTGCGTGGTTGTAGAGCTGCTGCGTGGCCAGGCTTGAGCCTCAATCTTTGAACTCCAGATTGAGTACTTTTTCCGTGTATTCTTAGGGCTTAATGTATAATCCAGCAGCTTTTCTAAAAGATTAATGTGAACAGCTGTTTGCGTGAACATTCTGGGAGTCAGCTCTGTCTCCTCCTCTAGTCCTCTAGATTCGCCCCAGGGACCTCTTACTTTGTTTAGGATCAAGGGCACCTGCTGCTGTTATAGAAGTGTAAACTTGCTTAAAGGAGAAATAGCCTTCTTAATCTTCAGGATTAATTCCTTGTTTCTCATCCCACTTTCAGTGAAAACATTTTCCTGAGCAGTGCCAGGGGGTCTTACTAACTCCCAGCTGAGACCTCCCCGTACAGTTCCTTTCTGTCTCCTGGAAACCTGCAGTCTCGATTGTGCTCTGTAGCCACTCAGTTGAGCAGGATGACTCCCTCACTCCGCGTCTCTTTCCCATTTCTGAGTCCTGGCATGATCTCTTGGTTGGAGTGAGGAAGGGCTAAAGGACCTGGTTAAATGGATCTGAGAACAGGGAGGTCCTGTTCACGTGAGAGAAGAACAGCTGTTTCCGTCTCTGACACTCACTGCCCTGCCTGCTTTTTAAAATGAAAAAACAAACTATAAATGCTAACTATCTACACCCGTTACACTTACTCTCCAGAAGTAGTGAAATTAGAGACGTCAGATACTGAGGTGGTTTATCTAGCCTCCCACACGAGCACAGCCTTTTGGCCTGGAGCTTGGAGGTGGACAGAACTCCGTCCTGCCTGTTTCTGCGGGTGTGGCACTGCGGTGGGACTGCAGACAGGGTGGCTCTGCTGAGCTGGGCTGTAAGGAGTCCCTTGTGTCTCCTCCACCTGCTCCTTCCACCCTGCTGCTGTTCGTCATCACCCTCCTCACCTTTCCCTCCAGCCCTGTTTGTCAGTTTCTTACATTTGCTCTCCCTTAAACTGTTCTTGCAGCCACCATCTCCCCAGTTATATCCCGCTGACCTTTTGAAGACTTTGTCACTTGTTAAACAATACATCCTTTCTCTTCTGGTTTTGGTTCTCAACTTGCCGATCATCCTCCCTCCTGACAGCTTCCGCTTTCTCTGTTCTTTCAGCTCTTTTCTCCTTGCTCTTGCTTTCTACCTTGTTCTCTCTGTTTCCTTTGGCCAGTTATCTTACTTTGCCATAGCTACATGCATACAAGGTAGACCTCTTTTCAGTCATGTAAAAGGCGTGCCCTTTTGTACTATAAATATCAGTCACATTGAATATCTTGTCGTCTGACTTTTACTGTTTTTTTCCCCCATGGAACAAGTAACATTTGCATTTTTTATTGTGCTAGATGGTGAGTCCAGGACTGACAGTGATCGAGACATTTCAGAAGATACAGGATCACATGGGATGCTATTGGGAAGATTCCAAAAGGATATTTCTCAGGGTCTTAAATTTGAAGAAGCCTATGAACAAGAAGTCAGTCTAAAAAGGCAACTAGGGAACTCCTCTGGGAAAAGATTGAATAGGAAGATACAAGATTTTGGTCAAGTGACAGTTGAAGGAAAGCTCTCCCCCATGGCAGAGAGAAATGAGAAATATAATGAGTTTGGGAACAGCTTCACTGTGAGTTCCAGTCTGATTTCCCATCAGAGACTTCCTGTGGGAGACAGACCCCATAAATGTGATGAATGTAGCAAGAGCTTTAATCGAACTTCAGACCTTATTCAACATCAGAGAATCCACACAGGGGAAAAGCCCTATGAATGTAGTGAATGTGGCAAGGCCTTCAGCCAGAGCTCACATCTTATTCAGCATCAGAGGATCCACACTGGGGAGAAACCTTATGAATGTAATGATTGTGGGAAGACCTTCAGTTGTAGCTCTGCTCTCATCCTACATCGGAGGATCCACACTGGGGAGAAACCTTATGAATGTAATGAGTGTGGGAAAACCTTTAGCTGGAGTTCCACCCTTACTCACCACCAGAGAATCCACACTGGCGAGAAACCCTACGCTTGTAATGAGTGTGGAAAGGCCTTCAGTAGGAGCTCTACCCTTATTCATCATCAGAGAATCCACACTGGAGAAAAGCCCTATGAATGTAATGAGTGTGGGAAGGCCTTCAGCCAGAGCTCACATCTCTATCAGCACCAGAGAATCCACACTGGAGAGAAGCCCTACGAATGTATGGAATGTGGAGGAAAGTTTACCTATAGTTCAGGCCTTATTCAGCATCAAAGAATCCACACAGGGGAGAATCCCTATGAATGTAGTGAGTGTGGAAAAGCCTTCAGGTATAGCTCAGCTCTCGTCCGCCATCAGAGGATTCACACTGGAGAGAAGCCTTTGAATGTAATGGGTATGAGCAAAAGTTCTCTCAGAGTTACTGCTGAATTAAATATCAGAGAGTCTACATGAAAGAGCTGCATACCCGTTTTCCTCACTTCCCGCGTCTCAAGAGCCCTTGCCTTATTTTATAACTCTGAACAACTTAGGCTTGTCCCTTCCACCTCAGACCTTTCCCATTAATGGGGCAGATTTTGTGTTTCATCATGGCACAGTGATCAGAAACCTAGTGGATTTCCCAGAAAACAGCCTTCAAAACTTGAGAGGCAAGTGAGAGATTAAGTGCTGGGAACAGAAGGAAGCTTGAGGACCAGTCACCCTTTTCTGGAGGGGAGTTTGCACTAAACCGTTTTTTCTCACACCAGACAAGCCTTTCTTTCCAACACGGGGGTGGAAGATTAGTAGGAATAAAGTTCCAATGATTCCGCTAGTTGGAATCAATGTAGTGAGCACAAAAGGCAGTGGAAAGAATGTCCTGGGTCCTCATTGCTAGGGAGGGGAGCAGAGGCTGTGTTTTGAAGCCACTGTCCCCAATCCAGCTTTACGATTTGACAAGGAACATGCTGTTGCGTGATTTCATTAATTAAGGAAACCTGGTGTTGAAGGACTTGTTATTTTATTGAAGGAGGGGAAAGGACCCTAAAAAAGATTTCTGTGATGACTGTATCCTGTAGGGCTTTTGGAGCAACACGACTATGTTTCCAAGAGCAGTCTGGCAGTCCCGTAGGCAGGCCGAACGTCCCGTGCTTCCTGTACTGACTGGGAAATCCAACTGAGCAGTGAATAACCTGAGGGTGCAGATCAGAAGCATTTAGTACTAGCCTCTGATTCCTGCCCTGTTCCTCTTCCCGCTCCTGTGATGACAAGCGATTTACTCCAACGTCTAGTTACTAAGGATGCTTTCAAGGAGCTGATTCAGTCAGTCTCTCCTGCCCTCTGTTACCTCTAATATCTGGCCCCAGCAGCTGGACCTCCCCTAACTCCACTTCTGACTTCAACAGGCAAGGATTAATCCACATAAAGAGCAGAGCCCGGAGAAGGAAGGCTGTGGCCCGAACTTGGTGACAGGGCTCCTTGCAGGGCTAGAATGGCACTCAGTGAATTTTCCCAACCTGAGGGATGACCTTCCATTGTTTTCCCAACCCTGCTCAGCCTGTAGCATAAACGAAGTGCACTATTAAACAGAATAGTTTTTCAGAAGAGGAAATTGGGTGTGTTTTTGCGCAGCGGTCAAATTTATTTGAGCCAGAACACTGACTCTAAATAGAATCTGAAAGTTAACCTTTAAATTTTTCCTTTGGCAACCATTTCTCAGTTACAAATATGAGGTTTCCCTTCCGTCCTCCATCATATTCCTGCACAAACTACTGTCACAAACCAACATCAAACCATTGACAGAGGTCCCCCCACATATGGGATATTGTAAGCTGCAGCTCATTCTGTGTGGTGTAATACTTTTTTTTTTTTTTTTGGTTTTTCTCCGGTACCGGGAACCAAACTCATGACCTTGCGCTTGCCAGGCAGGCGCTTTTGCCGCTGAGCTAAATCCCCAGCCCTGTGTGGTGTAATACTTAAGACCAATAACCAAAAATAGGATGTTACTGGGTATGGGTTCCCTGAAAAGATTGGTTGTTAGGTAGCCATGGGCAATTTACATTTCTTGGTTGTGTTATTCATAGAAGGATATTAAAACCACAGAGAAAGCTAGGTTGAAAATCTGATGGAGAAAATATCTGGGACTCAGGCCTTTTAGAAAAAGCATTAAATCATGTATATGGTAATTGACCATCTCATACAGGTTTCTAATTTCACTAACCTAGAATGAAACTGATTATATTGTCTCTTAGCATTTGGCACCTATCACACTTGGACTTTGTTTCTCAAAATGTGCATGATGAACTGTCCATGTTACAGTCACTAAGCCGCTTATTAGTCATGGGGCAGGTTTTTAAGCCCCAGCGTACACTATATCATCATTTCTGGGACAAGACTACGTTTTTTACACTGAAGGAAGAAATAGTAATGGTATAGTTTCCATTACTATTACCAGTAATGGTTCAGTTAAAACATACTGAAGCCACCCCAAAAGGATTAGCACTAAATATCATCTGAGTGGAGCATGCAACTGACCTTGGCCATTATTTGAACATTTTGTTTTCATTTTTAGGTTTTTTTTTTTGAGACAAGGTCTCGCTCTGTAATTCAAGGTGGCCTTGAACTCACTGTGAAGCCCAGGCTGGTCTCAAACTTGCTGTAATCCTTCTGCCTCAGCCTCCCAAGTGCTAGGTTTACAGGCGTCCATCACCACGTCTGGCTAAAATAATTTTTTGAAATTCTACTCCCTTAGTTCTACAGGTCATCCCTGTTCCCCATGCTGATCATTCTTTTTTCAGTCCTTAACTGGCCACTCCGTGATGTTTTACCATTTTATCAGCCTGGCCTTTCTCTACTGTTACTCTTGGAACCCATTTATGTCCCAGGCTTTCACCATTGCCTCTGGTGGCTGATCTCTTGCCCAGATTCCAGACGGGTCTCCGACTACAGAACATTTACACTGGGACTTCCTGTGTGTTTCAAACCTGTATATTTTTCCCATTTATTGTTGCTGTCTCAGAATTTCTGTAAGTCTCTCAGAGTCAAAACCCAAATTTTCTCAGTCCTCATGTTCCTGTATCTAACAAGTGTGAGGTCTTGGGAGATTCTCTAATGGAAAGAGGTTACGTTCAGAGGCCAGATTTTCATAGCTGAGGTGGTAGCCAGTTGTGGTGGTGCATGCCTGTAATCCCAGCACTCAGGAGGCTGAGGCAGGAGGATCATTGCAAGTTCGAGACCAGCCTGGGCTACAAAGTGAGCTGAAGGCCAGCCTGAACTGCATAGTGAGACCCTGTCTCAGAAACAAACAAACAAAACAAAAAAAACCAGTTGAGTTTGTAGAGGAAATGGGTTTTCCAAGTGACGGTAACAATAGCTGACATATGGCATCATTATACCAGCCTGATTGGCCCTTTCAAGTGGTTTTTATAAATTACTCCTTACAGCAATCTGTGAAAAAAGGTATTAGTGATATCTCGGACATGAGGACATGACCTAGATGTCTTGTCTGAGAGATGGGGAAGCATGTGAAAAAGTAAACCCTACCTAGATGATTATCCTGTTTACTTTTTTCCCTACAATCTTCGTTCCAATATTGCTAACCCTAGAGGTAAGGTCCTTATTATTCCCTGGTTATAGAAATAATCTAACAGGTTAATAGGTCTGTTTCCTTTCAGGCTCCTCAAAGCACCTGTGGCAGTCTTACCATTAAGTGGTTGAAGCATTTCAGTACCTTTTCCCTTTTTACAGAGTAAAATTCTGTCTCAGTCTTAAAGTGCAGGCCTCCTTCAGCTGATCTCTCCGTGTCTGTGGAGAGACCATGTCTCTTGTGTCTTACTGTTCCTCTTCATGTGTCAAGTAGTGAAATGACAAAGCCCAGTATTCATGTCCGTGAGCTCGCCCACACAGCCCTGCGTGCTTCCTGTCCGACATCTTGGCATTCCTGTCACCCACTTCCTCCCCTTTGACACACCTTACCTTGGACTGATGCGTGGAATACAGGATGTACTATCTGGCGGGCAAAGATAGGTAATGCCTGTCTTTCCACCTGTTCTTCCTCAGTACCCTCCCTCCTGTTTCTCTAACAGATGCTTTTTTGTCTCTGGAAACTTCTAGTAAGCTTCAGATATCCGTGGAGACTTTGCAGTCAAGTTAATCATTTCCTCCGAGCTGCCTCTGCATCGGGGACATACATGCATTATTATCTTTGTTCCCACCTGTTACTTATGATTTGTTTATACACCTGATTCTTTATTGTGGTGGGTTCCCCCCCTTCATTTTGATACTTCTCTACCATGAATACTTATTACTTTCCCACTGAGAAGAAATAGTGGCAGAGTGCATGCTTGGCATGTGTGCAAGGCCCTGGGTTTGACCCACTGTGTGCACATTACTGTGAAGGCAAGCAGATATTGTATTAAAAATTTTTTTTAAAAAAAGGGCTAGGGATGCAGTTCAGTGGAAGGGCCCTGGGTTCAATCCTCAGTGCTAAAAACAAAGAAAAAAGTATGAGGTAGCAGAAAAATGGGGCAAGGGAGAGCTAATGGAGGAGGTGGAGGCAGCAGGCAGTGGAGAGAGGGCAATGCTTAAAGAGCACCCGGGAAGTAAGTGTAGTCATGCTGAAGTACGTACTGCTGGGGCAGAATGTTCTAGAAGATAGGAAATCCTCAGGAAGGCATTGAGATGGCACGGGAGTGCCGGGGAGACTGGCGATATGGGCAGGAGTGCTGGATTGTCCTAGGGCAATATCTACAAACATAAAAGAAGTAAAAGTAATAAGTAGCATCCCCTGAGCACTATGTCAGGCATTGTTCTATGCATATTATGTATTAACTCTAATTTCCATAATAATTCTATGAGCTACATACTATTACTGTCCCTCTGTGCCCCTTTGTCTTCACAGCTGTCAATACTGTCTTCACAATATCTGCTTTCCTTCACAGTAATCCTGTACGCTATTAGGCCGAGTAGTATCCCTGTTTCACAGATGAGAAGTAAGACATAAAGTGGTGAAGTAACTTGCCTAGTGTAACTTCTAGAAACCAGTTGTGCAGAGATTCAACCCCAGACAGACTGGCTCCAGAACCTGAGCTCTTCGTCTCACAGTGCGCTGTCTGTGCAAATGAAATAGGGACTTTCAGGAGCAAGCAAGGATATGTTCTGCTCGGAGAAGAGTGAGGCTCTTGCTGGTCACAAAAGACTTCATTCACCAAAGGCTCAACAACTCAAGTTGAGAACACAGAATGACAAAGCCATGAGTGAAGACTTTTGTTCCGCCTGACAAAGGAGGTGCAAAAATGAGTGTTCAGTTTGGGTCAAATAGTCTCTCTTAAATGTGTACTGTGTTTCAGGCACCATGTCAGCAAAAGACAGTAATAGGGGCAGGGGAGGGAAAGGGGCAGATTAGGTCAGGGTCAGGGTCAGTTCAAGGTAAGGACCTGTTCTCTTTTCTCTAGGTACCAGAAGAAGGCAGTGAATGTGTGAGTTTGCTGGATGTGGGGTACTAGGATGACAGCCGCTGAGCCTCATCCGTGAATTCATGAAGGAGAGGAGCAATGTGGACAGTCACTTACAGCACGCCATTAAGAGCAGGTCTAAGCCGGATGTGGTGTGCACACCTGTAATCCCAGCAGTCTGGAGACTGAGGCAGGAGGGTTGTAAATCTGAGCCCCACCTGGGCAACTTAGTGAGACTGTGTCTCAAAGTAAAAAGAAAGGGCTGCGGAGGTAGCTCAGTACAAAAGCCTTGGGTTCAATCCCCAGCACCACCATCACCAAAACCACAGCAGCACCACCAAGTAGGTCTGGCCTTCCTGACATCATGGAAAGATGCTTTTGGGGCTCCTCAGGGGGACTGGTCAGCGGGCATCATGCCAGTGGCCCAGACATATTCAGAGGGAGAAGGTGAGATGCCAAGGGAGCAGCCTGCAGCTGGACAGCTGGACTCTGGCTCCCCACCCCCACCCCCCGCCTGAATGCACGGTGAGCTCCTCCACTGCACCGGCCCCCTGAACCCACAATGGGCTCCTTCCAAGCTGAACGTTGTCTCGGGTGCACTGTAGAGCCCCAGAACGTGCCATGGAAACTGTAGGGCCCGTGCGCCTGGTGACCTCCAAAGTTAGGGTGCTGCAGATCATGGCGAAGGCTCCCCAGAAGCCCGCTGGATCTCAGGTCCCAGCACCTCCTCTGCTGCTCAGAGACAGAACCAGGCAGTGTGGGAGCAGGGCCTGCGATGTCCCCACCTCGTTAGCTCCCTGAGTGATTCTGATGCCCAAAATTTGGGAATGCCCAACTGGAATCCTCTTTGGTGGGGTCCATTGTCAATACACAAGGTCGTCCTCTGGATAAAAGGACAACACACAATCTCCACACTCTGTCCCTAGCTTGTAAACTTACTTCTTTCTCGTGAAACTTGAGTGCCTGCTGAGCCGCCCCTCCCCCCATCAGCCCGCCAGCTTCCTCTCACACCTGCCTCTCCCTCGGTATTCCTGATCGCGGTATTCCTGATCGCGGTATTCCTGATCGCCTGCCCGAGTCACACCAGGTCAGTAACCCGAGAGCTGACCTCGGCCCTCACACACCACATCAAGTCAGACTCCACAGCGAGCTGGTCCCTCCTTGGCTTTGTCTTCCTGACTTTGTCATCTCTCTCCAGGAGCTCCAAATTCTTCCCCTTGTAAATTGTCCTGGTGATTTATCTGAAATGCACAGCTCTCCAACCATGCAGCCAGCCCCCTGCTTAGACTGTGGCAGTGATTTCCGGTGTCTACAGCTCCAAGTCCTGCTCCTTACTGTGCCCAGACCTCCGATACCAGCCTGGCCCAGCCTCTGGCTTCCTCTCTGTGCTCCCCTGCCCAGTGTGCAGCCTGGCCGGCCATCAGTCAAGAGCAGGCTGCAGATCTTTTCATTTGCTTCACGTAAGGTTTCACATGTTAAGTTGTTTGCCAACATAAACATGGAGAATTTCACCTAACTTTTGAACATCTAGCAACCCTAAGCCCATTTCTGTCATAGAAAGAGTTCTCAGCTGGGAATATACTGTTCTCAGGCCGAAGCAGAGAAGTAGGGGGCTGTTTTTGATTGTCAGAATGAGGACAGAGGCTGCATTAATTTGTAATCTCCTTGCATATTGGTGTCAATGAAAAACCTATTTCAAATCTGGGCCCAGACCATGACTCTGTCTTCTATATAATACAGAGTACTTTTTCACAGTTCAAATACATGCTGGGCTTCTAGGAATGCTTCTACAGTACAAACCAAAACTGTACTTTCTCTTGTTCAGTATGTCACAAAAAATGATTCATTACTTTGGAAGTTGTGTCACCAGTGACCTCACTTCCCGTGGTAACTGGACACAACTCTCCCGTGTCACTCTGCCTCTGAAGCGGTGATTCTGGGTAGAGGCGTGGGGAGCCAGTCTTCTAGAGTAACTGGGCTCAGGCATTCACATATATGATTGATATTGTGTTATATTGTGCTATTATATATCTATGCATATTACTTCATTGTAAATTACTTTCCCTGGTCCTTTAGAGTTAGGACATTATGTTTGTTTAGTTTGGTAGGAAGATGCATAGGTAGATGATATTATTTATAAATTTCACTTTGGGTAGTAAAGAGGGTGTTACCAAATATGTTCCCTGTCACGGGTGTGCTGTGTCAGGCCGTGCTGAGAAAGTGGCCCAGGGGATGAGACCTTCTGTTCTCCTCTGGGTCACCTAGACTGCACGTCTGGTGGGTGTCATTCTGCATGAACCTGCAGGCATCAAGGGCTCTGATGATTCCAAACCACTTTGAGTTCCCCACACATCAGATTTTTCTGCTCTTATTTCTCAGGGTGGTTGAAAGACCACATTGTGGTCTTTCAACTAAAGATAAGTAGATAAGTAATATGCATAGATATATAATAGCACAATATAACAATATAAAGAAAAAGTGTGCAAAGTCCCTGACAGAGTGAGTGCTTGACCCCACTGTGTGCGTGAGGGCCACTTTGGCCTGGGCTCAGGTTCCCCCTCTTTGCCTAAGTGTTACTCTGTCTTCCCTGCTCCTCCTGAAGATGACATTTCCTCCAGGAAGCCTTCTTGCAACTCCCAAACTGCACTGGATACCCCTCCTTTATTCTAGAAGGTATAGTCCACTTTTTAATTTTTTTATTTTTAATTTTTTGTCTTTTTGAGACAAGGTCTCACTATGCAGTTCAGGCTGGCCTTAAGCTCACTTTGGAGTCCAGGCTGGTCTCAAAATCGCAGCGATCCTCCTGCCTCAACCTCCTGAGTGCTGGGATTACGGGCGTGCCCCACCAAGCCTGGCTAGTCCACTTTTCTCGTCCTTGCCAAAGTATTTTGAAATTATTAGTTTGTGTGCCTCGCTCCTTAATGCACATGAGAAGAAATAGGAGGAGAGGAACTACATCTAGATGCCAAGCACAAAACAGATGTCTGGTATGAGGGACATAGCGCCGGATAAGAGAGGTCAGCGTGGGGCAGCGAGAGTTCCAGCACCTCTGCCCTTGGGGTACATTTGCCAGAGTGGGAGGAATCACTCTGCCAGGGGATTGGAGACCTGTCAGAAGAGGTGAAGTTGACAGATGCAGAGATGGGCTGCCGCTGTGTGGTGGACAGATATCCTCGCGCTGGTCCCATCTGTCTGGGGCAGGTGTGTGTCTGCTGTAGGGAGACTGGTGCGGGGAGGATTCCTACAGGAGATGAGGTCTTTGGTCAGGGTCAGCCTACATAGGTACCAGGAAGTCAAAGGAGGTTTATAAGAAGGAAAATTTAATGAAAAACAGGAAGCCACTTAGTTTTTAGTTAGATTCCCAAGACCAATATGCCTGGCAATGCAGTCACTGGGCTCTGGAGCTGTGTTAATAGAATGAGGGAGGTGAGAGCCCCTTCCTGCACCAGGAGGGGCAGGTGTGGAGAACGATTCTTGCCTCGGCTGCCACACTCAGAGCGAAAAATTGGGAGTCAGAATGTGAGAGCTCCGGAGCTGAACGTGGTGGTGCGCACATGTAATTCTAGCTTTCTGGGAGGCTGAGGCAGGAAGATTGCAAGTTCAAGCCCAGTCTGGGCAACTTAGTGACTTAATGAGACTCTGTCTCAAAATAAAAGTGGGGAGGGGGCTGGGGGTGTAGCCCAGTGCAGAGGTCCTGGATTCAATCCCCAGTCACCACCACCACCACCACCACCACCACTAAAAAAGGGAAAAAATGGGAAGGGTGGTCACACAGAAGCGGCAGTGAGGGGTAGTAGACAGGACCGGGGACCAGGGAGGGGCAGTTGCAGTGAGATCGATTTGGTCCACTGAGCAGCTTGTTTGGAAATGAAGCGATGACTTTAGAGAGGGAGGGCTGGATTAGAGTGACCATGGTCTGATTTCCACAGGGCCCAGGAGACCCAGGAATGTTAGAGAGTGGGGGTGATAGCGAGGCCCAGGCATCCTGCAAAGGCTGCCACTCCCTTGGCCCATTGCTGTTTATTGAGCAGCTTCCCATGCACTGTTCTAGGTCTACAGCTACATCAGGGAGCAAAATACAGCCTCTGCTCAAGCGGGGACAGGTACGAGCAGCAGGCAAAGCAGCGGCAGCGAGGACAGAGCTTAGGGGTTCACGTGTCAAATCGGCCAGGCTGTGGTTCTCGTCCATTCACCTTAGGTCTTGTAGGTGCCGTTGGGATGTATATCTAGTCAATATGACTACACTTCATCATCAGTTGACTCAGTTTAAAGACTGGCTCAAGCAGTTGCAAGCTTTAGGAATGGGGCTGAAGTTTCCCAGAACATCTGCCTGCAGCAGCAGTTTCAGTCTGAGCTCAAGAGTTCCAGCCTGCCCTTCCTGTGACCTGCGCTAGGGATTTCCATCTTGCCTTGCAGCCCCTATATTGCCCTGAGCCATTTCCTTGGGAGGAATCGCCAATCTCTGTCTCCTACTGGTTCTGTGTCTCTGACGGGGGTAGGAGGCTTGTCATGTCTTGCAGTGACAGCCAGGGCTGAGAGGCTCCCCAGCACGTTCCCCTGGTGAACTGGGAGCTAACTGAGGGTTTTGTTGGAATGACCACAGTCTGACTCCCATGGATGAGGGCTTGCTCTGACACCAAGAAGTTATGGTAGAAAACAGAAAGAGTATTATTAGGAATGGCCAGAAAAGCAATGGGGACTCTGGGTTTTAAAATCTTCTTTATTTACTTATCTGTAGTCAGTGAATAGCATGATGAACTCAAAATGTGAGTGAGTCCTGGTGGGATTGAGAATGATTTTAATTTGACTTTAGGGCAATTAACTACCAAGCCACCTTCCTCCCTCAGCCTCCTGAGTGCTGGGATTACAGCGGTGTGCCACTGTGTTGGGTGATTCTCATATTTTTATTTTTATTTTTATTTTTTTATTTTTTTTGTCTTTTTGAGACAGGGTCTCGCTGTGCAGTTCAGGCTGGCTGTGAGCTCACTTTGTAGCCCAGGCTGGTCTCAAACTCGCAACGATCCTCCTGCCTCAGCCTCCTGAGTGCTGGGGTTACAGGCATGCGCCACCATGCCTGGCTGATTCTCATATTTTTAAATTAGGAAAATCCTTTCTTTAATCTAAAAACTGTAGTTTGGTCTCTGCAGTGTTTCCCAGTTTTATTATATTTAGAATCTATTCATTAAATCACATAAAGAGACACTTATTCCAATTTAAACTCCAGTTTAAATGTTACATCCAGTATATTATAGTTGTATAATTTGTTTTTATTTTTCTTTATGACACTGGGGATTTAACACAAGTCCTTTGCACTGAGCTACATCCCTAGCCCTTTTAGGTTTTTGTTTGGCTTTGTTTGGTTCTGTTGTTTTGAGACAGGGTTTCATTAAATTGCTAAATTGGCCAGGCTGGGCTCAAACTTGCAGTCCTCCTGCCTCAGCCTTCTAAAATGCTGGGATTGTAAATGTGTACCACCATACCTGATTATATGATTGCTTGCTCTTTTTCTTTTCTTTTCCTTTTTTTCTTTTCTTTTTCTCTTTTCTTTTCCTTTTCTCTTCTCCTCTCTTCTTCTTCTTCTTCTTCTTCTTCTTCTTCTTCTTCTTCTTCTTCTTCTTCTTCTTCTTCTTCTTCTTCTTCTTCTTTTTCTTCTTCTTC